>NC_056441.1:53773083-54063356 GCF_018296145.1 Oncorhynchus tshawytscha
AAATCCAAAAGGCTTAGCAGAGGTATGGGTGGACAATTTAGTCCGTGTATTAGATTACTTGGCAGATGAATCATTTTACATGGGGTGTGCTCACTGTGCAGTCAGACTTTGGAGGAAGAAACCCTTGGACTTGACTAAAAAGACCCAGTGAATAAATTCCACTATCATAGACTTTGTTCCCATTTCAATGTCGGGATAAATAGTGGTTATTGGTTCTGTTCTAAATGGGTGTTTATTAACACCTACACATAACTTATTTTCTGACCCTAGATGAGAGTGTGAACATTTATTTTAGGATGGAAATCTAGTCAGGTCTATGAATGTTATAGGTCAAAGGGTCCATTGTGTTGTATACACAATTGCTTTAGCGTTGGTATACTGATACTATAGGGATTTTACATAGATGTTTTACAGTTTGTTCAGCAGCACTTTAGACATTAGTGCTGCAATGTCCAACACATACTGTACAGTACACGCATCCCTGATTTCTTATAGGACGGATGTGCGAGATATGCTGCTGCATATACTATTTGGAAAATATAGCTCAGCCCATTAGCTATTTCCAGTTCAATGATGGACATTAAGAGTTAGCATAAGCATGCACTGAAATGGTACAATAAATTAGCCTGCCTGTTAGTCTGCCTGCTCCCTGAATCTCCTCATCTCTTGTCAGTAAGTGCAGTTATCAGTGAGTCACTAGTGACCGTCTCTCACAGGCCCTAGAGCCAAACATAGAGCCTGTCTGCTCTGGGAGGGGCATCTGCAAGGCATAGACTTGCCAGAGTAGAGAGACTGTCATGGGAACAAGACTCTTATGAGCAACTACTTCATGTGACTCTTGGCTGAGTCACAGACGTATGACAACTGTTCAGAGAAACCTGCGATAGAGCTGTTTGTTTTGAAGCGCCACTCAAGAAATGTTTGTCATCTTTTCCAGGCCTGGCAACATCTAGCAGAATGACTAAAGAGCAGACTGCCGAGGTGGAGGAGGAGGCCCAGCCTGCCTCTGAGTACCAGAGCCCAGTTCATGAGCCCCGGAAGAGGCCCATGGTCCACCCATCTGCACAGGCCCCCCTCCCCAAAGACTATGGTGGGTCCTAGGTCTCAGGCTCCAGGGCCCGTATTCACAGGAAGTGTCTCATAGTAGGAGTGCTTTTTATTTCATTTATTTTTATTTATTTATTATTTTATTATTTTATTTGAATTCTACCCCCTTTTTCTCCCGAATTTCGTGGTATCTAATTGTTAGTAGCTACTATCTTGTCTACGATTATATTGACAGGGGTGACCTGATCCTAGATCAGCACCTTGGGATGTTTTGTGAATACAGGCCCAGGCCCTTTGTTTAATGCACCGTACCCAACACTGCTTTATATGTAACAGTGGATTTTGGGCTCTGGGACATGTGCTACTGTAGCCTCGATCCACAAAGAGCCTTTCACCAAGCACAGACCACTGCCTGGTCAAAACAACCTCTGCAGATTCATAGAAACATAATTAACATATTTAATGAAATGTATATTATCATAAATAAGTGAACAAGGACTTTTATAGCATGTTATTGATTATTTTAGTAGATGGATCTTGGCTTTGGGGCTGTTATATGCAAACAGTATGATACTGCCGGACTTATTCCACTCTATGCCAATGAATGTAAGTGTTTTCTGCAGGCTAGTGTGATGTAAAAAGCTTTTCATTTCAGTTTGCCCACAAGCTTCAATGCATCTATTATGATGGTGTGTTATAAAAACAAAGTAAGAATGATTGTGTTATTTCAGTGCAACCTTTCCACTTTGATAGGGTTTTAAACTACCTCGTGCTGCTTATAGAAACAGTGCTTTCAGACAGGACAGAACGATTGGATGTTCAACAGAGAGAACTCCATAAGTAATTAAATAGAGCGCACTAAGAGGCCTACTGAAAAATGCAACCCAAAATACAAATGACATTTTTACAAGATAAAAATATGTATGATATTTAATGTCACACATTCAGAGAGTGAATGAGTCAATATGCTGTCTGGACAAGAACGAAGAATAGCAAGAGAGGCACATTTCATACTGATTTCATGAGCAGGGTAATAATCTTGTTGGCATTTTCCTTACCATTCCAGTCTTCACATTCTTTGACCCAAATGATCCTGCGTGTCTGGAGATCCTGCTGGATCCGCGCACCACCATCCCAGAGCTTTTCGCCATCATCCGTCAGTGGGTCCCACAGGTCCAGCACAAGATCGACCTCATCGGAAACGAGGTGAGTTACTGCCAGTAAGGACTTTCAGCAGACTACAGGCCTGACTACAGCTCACACAACACTGGCAGAAACATACAGATATATGTAGAAATCTGTAGGCCTAGAATAGGGATGAGCAACTTTGATTGGGTGGGGGCAACAAGAAATCTGAACTCTTCATGTGGGGCGCAGTGGCTCACAGGTCTGCGTTCCCGCGTTCATACCCACACATGCCGGCCCTAGCCTTTTGGGGGCCTTAAGCAAAAATCTGTAGTTGGGGCCTACCTCCTGAGCGAAACATTTTGCTTCTCGACAGCAGAAAGGAACCTTTTCAGTACATTTCTTGCAATTCTATACATTTTACCATGGGGCGTAGAGAAAATATTGCAGTTACAAAGCAAGTTTGCTGCAATTCTACACATTTTGCCATGGGGCGGATAGAAAAATGCGCAGTTTTACAGCAAATGTCCTGCAATTCTACACATTGTGCCATAAGGTAGAGAGAAATGTTTGCAGTTTTTAGTATGATATCTGAGTGAGAGTGACTAAGAGAATCAGTGGGGGCCTCACAGTCGGTAATTCGGCTATGATTACTACAAGTTTGCATAGCTGTTTAGACAAATTTACCAATCTAAAAAATGTTAGCTGACATGGGATAATTGAGTGACTGTCCGACTGATATCTCAGGAGAAAGACTTCTGATGCACAACCAAATTTGCACCTTGTGTATTGTAATATTCTAACTCTCAACAACAAGATGAGATCCTGACTGGGTTCCTAAATGTTCTGAGTTTTTTTGTGGAAATTGATCCGCGAGCCTACAAAAGTGGCAGGACACAAGTTGCCCATCCCTGGCCTAAACGTATCAGTATTGGTATCAAATCTTCTGAATGTTCCAAAGTTGAATTTGGCATCCCACAAGGCTCAGTGCTTGGAACCAAATACTTTTCTTCTTTATTTCTACTGTGTATATAACAGTCAGATACAGTATATTACTGCATAGTGCACCAAAGATACAGGTCTTCAACCAAAATACAATACACACAGGAAACAAAATACAGTGATACAGTCATTAGTTGAAGAGAACATGGAACGGGAGGCTTTGGGTTCAGTTGGAGGCATGACTTACAACCCGTTGCGTTACCTTAGCAAAATTGAGGCTCTACTAGTGTGCTTTAAAAAAAACACCTTACTATAAGGTCATATAAGGTGTAATTTATGTTTCAGTTGATTCCCTTTATTTTGCTGTTGCTTAGATGAAAGTGCACATCTTTAGCTCAGGACCAACCATTACTGCAGTGTGAGTAGTGGTAATGTGACCGTGGGAGCGGGAACTCTCATAACCCTGAAGAGGAAGAGTGATGAGGGTGGGTTGTGAATCAACATAAAGTATGCATACTTCAAGTTTCAGATTAATTTCTTAATCCCGCTCTACTGTCTTGGAGAGAGGGAAGATATGCCCCATAAAAACACATGTACACACACACACACATATCCACACATACAAATACACACTCTTAGTTAACTCGGTTTCCTCTTATTGATGCAGTTTTAGTGTTAGGACGGTATGTTAGGACTGATCGTAAAGTCAGCCTCAGTTCCTGGGTGTCCCCCAGGACGCCGTGATGGCTGTGATTGATGGCTGAGATAATAGGTCCTTTCCATTACCCATACAGGCTCTGCACTAAGACAGACTCTAAATCGGACCAGGCTGTCAGATATGGGCAAAGAACCACGTCGCTGCACTGTCAGTAAACAACCTCAGCCCTCTGGCAAATTTTACAGTATTTTTATGAACAGAGATGCATTGACTTATCTACAAAAGGCTGTGTGGGTGTAGGCTTTTGCTCCAATCAAAGTTTTAACGCACCTGATTCAACCTAACAAAGTCCTAAATTAAGTTGAATTAGATGTGTAAGGCTAGCTTCGTGTTAGCACTGCAGCTACGGAGATTCATCTTATAGAATCCATGTTGAATCATGAAAGGGTGCATGGTGGTGTCATCGTTAAGCCTCAGGAGAGGACCTGTCTGATAATATCATGTTCATTCAGTTGGACTACAGTGCCTTGCGAAAGTATTCGGCCCCCTTGAACTTTGCGACCTTTTGCCACATTTCAGGCTTCAAACATAAAGATATAAAACTGTATTTTTTTGTGAAGAATCAACAACAAGTGGGACACAATCATGAAGTGGAACGACATTTATTGGATATTTCAAACTTTTTTAACAAATCAAAAACTGAAAAATTGGGCGTGCAAAATTATTCAGCCCCCTTAAGTTAATACTTTGTAGCGCCACCTTTTGCTGTGATTACAGCTGTAAGTCGCTTGGGGTATGTCTCTATCAGTTTTGCACATCGAGAGACTGAATTTTTTTCCCATTCCTCCTTGCAAAACAGCTCGAGCTCAGTGAGGTTGGATGGAGAGCATTTGTGAACAGCAGTTTTCAGTTCTTTCCACAGATTCTCGATTGGATTCAGGTCTGGACTTTGACTTGGCCATTCTAACACCTGGATATGTTTATTTTTGAACCATTCCATTGTAGATTTTGCTTTATGTTCTGGATCATTGTCTTGTTGGAAGACAAATCTCCGTCCCAGTCTCAGGTCTTTTGCAGACTCCATCAGGTTTTCTTCCAGAATGGTCCTGTATTTGGCTCCATCCATCTTCCCATCAATTTTAACCATCTTCCCTGTCCCTGCTGAGAAAAGCAGGCCCAAACCATGATGCTGCCACCACCATGTTTGACAGTGGGGATGGTGTGGTCAGGGTGATGAGCTGTGTTGCTTTTACGCCAAACATAACGTTTTGCATTGTTGCCAAAAAGTTCAATTTTGGTTTCATCTGACCAGAGCACCTTCTTCCACATGTTTGGTGTGTCTCCCAGGTGGCTTGTGGCAAACTTTAAACAATCTTTAAGAAATGGCTTTCTTCTTGCCACTCTTCCATAAAGGCCAGATTTGTGCAATATACGACTGATTGTTGTCCTATGGACAGAGTCTCCCACCTCAGCTGTAGATCTCTGCAGTTCATCCAGAGTGATCATGGGCCTCTTGGCTGCATGTCTGATCAGTCTTCTCCTTGTATGAGCTGAAAGTTTAGAGGGACGGCCAGGTCTTGGTAGATTTGCAGTGGTCTGATACTCCTTCCATTTCAATATTATCGCTTGCACAGTGCTCCTTGGGATGTTTAAAGCTTGGGAAATCTTTTTGTATCCAAATCCGGCTTCTTCACAACAGTATCTCGGACCTGCCTGGTGTGTTCCTTGTTCTTCATGATGCTCTCTGCGCTTTTAACGGACCTCTGAGACTATGCAGGTGCATTTATACGGAGACTTGATTACACACAGGTGGATTGTATTTATCATCATTAGTCATTTAGGTCAACATTGGATCATTCAGAGATCCTCACTGAACTTCTGGAGAGAGTTTGCTGCACTGAAAGTAAAGGGGCTGAATAATTTTGCACGCCCAATTTTTCAGTTTTTGATTTAAAAAAGTTTGAAATATCCAATAAATGTCGTTCCACTTCATGATTGTGTCCCACTTGTTGTTGATTCTTCACAAAAAAATACAGTTTTATATCTTTATGTTTGAAGCCTGAAATGTGGCAAAAGGTCGCAAAGTTCAAGGGGGCCGAATACTTTCGCAAGGCACTGTACATGTCTCTGTATGAAAAGGCATAATGTCAGGGCTTGAGGAGAGTGTGCTCATTTCGTCTCTCTTGATTGACACTGGTGGATAATGAACTGTCCCGAGATAGTTGCTAGTCTTGTTCGGGAATCCGGATGGGTCCTTTTTCACTTGTCACTCGGCACCCGTCACTGCTGTCTGCTGGCACCAGAGGAAAGAGCTAATTAACTGGAGTTTCACTGCTTCTTCAATCTACACCATTGGGAATATGGCTTTGCATTACACTCAGCAAGACATTGATGGAGGTTATTCGACATTGTAAAGGCTGCTATGAATAGTTTTCTATTAACTCCTATTTGTACTATTTTCAGTGTACCAAGCACAAGCTTAGATATTCAGCTGAAACAGCGTAGTAAATGAATGTCACTTCCGGTAACGACTGCCATCGTTTCAATATTTGTGTCCCTCAAATGTTTTACCTATCCAAAATGGATGCCAGTTCCTCATGTTGATGTATGCTACTCAGCAATGATAGCCTCTGATGAAATTGCAATGCAGTGAAAATAAATGTAGTGCTTAATTCATGACTCAGCAGAATCTCATGACTCCCCATCATTAGACTTCACAGACATGTGTCGTCTGTGCGAATTGGGTGTGAATGGCTCATCCTGCTAATGTGGCTACGATAAGCAGAGGAAGCATCTCTCAGAGAGATGAGAGGCTATAGCCCTATAGTCTGTATGTGTGGTGTTTTCAGTGTTTCATAGTGTTTAAAAAGGCATATGATACTACTGTTCTCTCTGCCTTTCCCCTAGCATCTCTCTCCCTCTCTCAGTTCACTGAACAGTTCTTGTCTCCTTTTACAGATCTTGAAGCGTGGTTGCCATGTCAATGACCGTGATGGACTGACAGACATGACCTTGCTCCACTACAGTTGCAAAGCCGGAGCCCATGGTGTTGGTGAGACTCTCAAACCTTGAACTGATTGTTCATTTCAAGTGTCTGATTTCTCAATAAAGCTTTCATAAAATAAAGTGTTTTCAGCTTAAGATTCAATGTAGTTTCCTACCAGTTTTGTCCATCTTGTGACCCCATCCAGGTGACCCTGCCGCTGCCCTCAGGCTGTCCAATCAGCTCATTTCCCTGGGGGCAGACGTCAGTCTCCGCAGCCGCTGGACCAACATGAACGCCGTGCACTATGCTGCATACTTCGACGTGCCAGAGCTGATTCGCATTCTCCTCAAGGCCTCCAAACCTAGAGGTGAGTAGCATCAACACAACCCATGTAGTCTACCTAGCCAACTAACAACATAGTCAGTCTTGTCAGTTCTGGCATGCTCCTGTATGTCTGTGTTCCTCCTAACCCTCCCTAGACTTCCAATCAGAACTAACACTCCATCAAGCCTATACCAGCCTTGACCCAAGGCCATTTCATTAACTCCTACATTGATTCTCATTGCTCCTCCACACTGACCATTAATTGGGGCCATTTCGTCTCATTGTTATTCTCCTGTCTCCGGACCATGTGGCTCAAACACCACACGAGACTCCTAAGAGAAGAAATTGGTTACGCTTTCAGAAAAAAATGAAGATAATAGATGTCTTTGGAAATCAAATTCAGATTGATTTGATCTGAATCTGGTTGTACTGTCTCTGTAGTACTGAATTCCACCTGCAGTGACTTCCACCATGGCACAGCCCTGCACATTGCTGCCTCCAATCTGTGTCTGGGATCAGTCCAGTGTCTGCTAGAGCATGGAGCCAACCCCACTGTCAGGGTAAGAGCACGATTGACTGTCTAGACCTCTGTTTAGTAGGTTTCTTTCTCATGGTAACTAACTACAGACATACAGTTGAATTCGGAAGTTTACATACACCTTAGTCAAATACAGTTAACCTCAGTTTTTCACAATTCCTGACATTTAATCCTAGTAAAAATTCCCTGTCTTAGGTCAGTTAGGATAACCACTATTTTAAGAATGTGAAATGTCAGAATAATAGTAGAGAGAATGATTTATTTCAGCTTTTATTTCTTTAATCACATTCCCAGTGGGTCAGAAGTTTATATACACTCAATTAGTATTTGGTAGCATTGCCTTTAAATTGTTTAAACTTGGATCAAACGTTTAGGTTGCCTTCCACAAGCTTTCCACAATAAGTTGGGTGAATTTTGGCCCATTCCTCCTGACAAAGCAGGTGTAACTGAGTTAGGTTTGTAGGCCTCCTTGTGTAACGGATGTGAAACGCCTAGCTTAGTTAGCGGTGCGCGCTAAATAGCGTTTCAATCGGTGTCATCACTTGCTCTGAGACCTTGAAGTAGTAGTTCCCCTTGCTCTGCAAGGGCCTCGGCTTTTGTGGAGCGATGGGTAACGATGGTTCGTGGGTGACTGTTGTTGATGTGTGCAGAGGGTCCCTGGTTTGCGCCCGGATATGGGCGAGGGGACGGTCAAAAGTTATACTGTTACACTTGCTCGCACACGCTTTTTCAGTTCTGCCCACAAATTTTCTATAGGACTGAGGTCAGGGCTTTGCGATGGGCACACCAATACACTGAAGTTGTTGTCCTTAAGCCATTTTGCTACAACTTTGGAAGTATGCTAGGCGTCATTGTACATTTAGAAGACCCATTTGTGACCAAGCTTTAACTTCCTGACTGATGTCTTGAGATGTTGCTTCAATATACAATATCCACAATTTTCCTCCCTCATGATGCTATCTATTTTGTGAAATGCACCAGTCCCTCCTGCAGCAAAGAACCCCCACTTCATGATGCTGCCACCCTTGAGCTTCACGGTTGGGATGGTGTTCTTCGGTTTGCAAGCGTACCCCTTTTTCCTCCAAACATAACGATGGTCATTATGGCCAAACAGTTCTATTTTTGTTTCAGCAGACCAGAGGACATTTCTCCAAAAGTACAATCTTTGTCCCCATGTGCAGTTGCAAACCGTAGTCTGGCTTTTTATGGCGGTTTTGGAGCAGCGGCTTCTTCCTTGCTGAGTGGCCTTTCAGGTTATGTCGATATAGGACTCGTTTTACAGTGGATGTAGATACTTCTGTACCCATTTCCTCCAGCATCTTCACAAGGTCCTTTGCTGTTGTTCTGGGATTGATTTGCACTTTTTGCACCAAAGTACGTTCATCTCTAGGAGACAGAACGCATCTGCTTGCTGAGCGGTATGACGGCTGTGTGGTCCCATGGTGTTTATACTTGCGTACTATTGCTTGTTCAGATGAACGTAGTACCTTCAGGCGTTTGGAAATTTCTCCCAAGGATGAACCAGACTTGTGGAGGTCTACAAATGTTTTTCTGGGGTATTGGCTGATTGCATGACATCATGGGAAAATCAAAGAGGCACTGAGTTTGAAGGTAGGCCTTTAAATACATACACATGTACACCTCCAATTGACTCAAATGATGTCAATTAGTCAATCAGAAGCAATTTAAGCCATCACATAATTTTCTGGAATTTTCCAAGTTGTTTAAATGCACAGTCAACTTAGTGTTGTTACGTACGCCTCTAGGAAGAGGGAACGCAACACCCTGCTACAACTCAACTCCCCGTGGAGCAAAAGAGTTATGAGACTTTAGGTGCGAGTAAGAATGACGAAGACAGAGAATTTACTGTTTACTGGGAATTTATTCCGTCAAACTGTAATTCAGGAAAAGGGGCTGAACGGAACCAGCAAGTAAATGTCAAAGCCCCCTCTACCTTACCTGCCTACCCACCTAATTTAGCACCACCTGGTGCGCTAACCAAAATACAGGGGATGGTTCACCCAGGGTTAGGGTTAGGGTTACCCACATACCTTAAAAGCAGTGGCTACAATGTACAAAAACCTGTCTCTCAGCAAAACCCAACACAGGACATACTAATCAGCTCTCACTTAGCAACAACCAACACAGGACACACTAATCGTCTCTCTCAGCAACAACTAACATAGTACATACCAAATCTCTTTCTAAGAAACAATCAACATATGCTTTAACACTCAGCTCTTTCTAAGAAACAACCTACACAGGCTATCACCCTCAGCTCTCTCCTAACAAAGGAACACTGGCTCATATACAGCTGTAAAGGGGATACAGCTGTATCCTCTGATGAGAGGGCGGGGTTAGCTCCAATTAGCAATGGGGCCGACCAATCAGCTGCTTGGGGGAATTTCAGGAAGCAGAAAGAACACAGAAACTGGGGTACGTAAACAGTATATGTAAACTTTTCACCCACTGGAATTGTGATACAGTGAATTATAAGTGAAACAATCTGTCTGTAAACAATTGTTGGAAAAATTACTTGTGTCATGCACAAAGTAGATGTCCTAACCGACTTGCCAAAACTATAGTTTGTTAACAATAAATTTGTGGAGTGGTTGAAAAACGAGTTTTAATGACTAACCTTTGATAGAGGAATGTCGGAGTGGCATTGATAGAGGAATGTCAGAGTGGCATTGACTAAAATACAGTAGAATAGAATACAGTATATACATATGAGATGAGTAAAGCAGTATGTAAACATTATTAACCTCTTGATGCTACCCATCCCGGATCCGGGATCGTGACTACGGCTCAAGCTCATTAGCATAACGCAAAATGCGAAAAATATTCTTAGACATATTTAACCTCCACACCTACACAAGTCCAATAGCTCAAATGAAAGATAAACACCTTGTTCATCTACCCAGCAAGTCAGATTTCTAAAATGTTTTACGGCGAAAACATAGCACACATTTATATTAGACCACCACCGAAACAAAAGGCAAGCGGCGGCCATTTTGTCCCAGAAAATATAAAATTTAAAAGTAGGATTAAAAAATAAATAATTCACTAACCTTTTGAAAATCTTCATCAGATGACAGTAATATTACATGTTACACAGTACTTTTTTTTTTTTCAATAATATGCCATTAATATCCATAAATCTCTGTTTACAATGACGACATTTCAAAAATGCTACTCAAAATGTCTGGAGAAATTATGATAGCTCCGACAGATAACGTCAGATAACAAGCAATAAACATGACTAAATATACATGTTCTACATATAGTTACAAAGATACACTTCTTCTTAATACAACCGCTGTGTTACATTTATTTTTAACGTTACAGAATTCGTTCACTAGTCTATGCTATGAGTCGGCGCTCAGATATTAGCAGTGTCTCCTCTACGTTTGGAGTCCACAGAAACCCAAAATAACCACATAAATATTCCCTTACCTTTGATGTTCTTCGATCAGAAGACGTAGAAGGAGTCATACTTACCCAATACATCGTTTGGTTTCAAGTTGTGCGTCTTTGTATTAGCATATGCTAACAGCTTCAGCTGAAATGCACCCAAAATAACTTCTGCTCCTTCTGGTCCCGCACTCTTGCGCATCAAACTTCAAAATTACATATTATATGTCGACTAAACTGGTCAAACTAAGTGCAGAATCGAGCAAAATGATGTTTTTATCATGTAAAACAATGATAATCGCAAACAAACGAACCGGCTTCAACTGGTGTCTATTGGAAAAGAACGTTCTCCAAATCGGCCGCGCGCAATAGAGTGCATGTATGTGAGAGTGAACCGGGCATTTTCGCCCGCCAAAGGATGAGGGAGCGCGAAATTCAAACAATGAACGTGCCAATTGAAAGCAGACATCGCGCTGAACAAATACATACTGTTCCCAGATCGGTAGCTGCCTGGGAAGGGTGGGGGCGATGACGTCAAAGTTGACCCAACTTTTCTCTTGACAAGAGAGAGTTTGGGAGAAAGGCTGCCCTGAGAGTTCTGCTTTACATACAGACATAATTTAAACGGTTTTAGAAACTTTAGAGTGTTTTCTATTCAATAATTATTATTATATGCATATATTAGCAATTTTGGAAAAAAATATTTTCAGTTTACTATGGGCACGCACTTCCTCCAAAGGGGGCAGTATTCAGCCATAAGCTCAAGAGGTTAAAGTGACTAATGTACCATTATTAAAGTGACCAGTGATTCCAAGTCTATGTATATAGGGCAGCAGCCTCTAAGGTGCAGGGTTGCATACCCGGGTGGAAGCTGGTCCCGTCGATGTGGATAGGGGCTTGCTCCCTCTGCTGTTTCCTGAAGTCCCGATCAGCTCCTTTGTTTTGTTGACGTTGAGGGAGAGGTTATTTTCCTGGAACCACTCTCCCAGGGCCCTCACCTCCTCCCTGTAGTCTGTCTCGTCATTGTTGGTAATCAGGCCTACTACTGTTGTGTTGTCTGCAAACTTGATGATTGAGTTGGCGGCGTTTATGGCCACACAGTCATGACTGAACAGGGAGTACAGGAGGGGCCTAGGCACGCACCCCTGTGGGGCCCCTGTGTTGAGGATCAGCGAAGTGGAGGTGTTGTTTCCTACATTCACCACCTGGGGGCGCCTCGTCAGGAAGTCCAGGACCCAGTTGCACAGGGCGGGGTTCAGACCCAGGGCCTCTAGCTTAATGATGAGCTTGGAGGGTACTATGGTGTTGAATGCTGAGCTGTAGTCAATGAACTACGGAGGGAATAAGTACACTGTTTGTATTCAGCCATATTCCCAGTCACCTTGCCATGGTTAAATGTGGTTCTCGCTTTCTATCCACAGTTTCTGGTTTGGGTAGGTTTTAATAGTCACAGTGGGTACAACATCTAATATACACTTCCTGATGAACTCAGTGACCGTATCCGTGTATTTGCCCAATGTTATTCTCAGAGACTACCCAGAACATATCCCAGTCCGAGTGATCAAAACAATCTGGAAGCATGGATTCCGTTTGGTCTGACCAGCATTGAAATAGACCTTAGCACGGGTACTGCCCTTTGAGTTTCTGCTGATTAGGAAGGGAGGAGCAAAAGGATGAGAGAGGTCGATAGAGAATAGTAACAATCGTGCAAGCTACACTCTTCGAAAAAAGGCTTCCAAAAGGGTCCTTTGACTGTCCCAATAGGAGAACCCTTTATGGTGCCAGGTAGAATCCTTTTGGGTTCCATGTTGAACCCTTTTTGGTTCCATGTTGAACCCTCTGTAGAAACACAATGGGTTCTACCTGCAACCAAAAAGGGTTGTTCAAAGGGTTCTCCTATGGGGACTGCCGAATAACCCTTTACGGTTCGAGATAGCACCTTTTTTTCTAAGAGTGTAACAGGCGGGCAGCAAACTGAGAAATAACGCTGCAGTACAACAGTGGTGTGCAGAGCAGCATCTCCGAATGCACAACTCGTCCATCCTTGTCATGGATGGGCTATTGCAGCAGACGAGCACACCATTTTCCACTCCATCAGCTAAAAACAAGAAGCAGCTCCAGTGGGCACGTGATCACCAACACTGGACAGTTGAGGAGTGGAAAAACATCACCTAGAAAATGATAGCGAATTCAGTTTACTTGAGTGGCCTGAGCAGTCCCCAGACCTCAACCCAATAGAGCATCTTAGGGATGAGATGGAATGCGCTGTTTGTAGCATGAATCTACCACCGTCCAATCTGCAGAAACTGTGTGATGCCATAGCGTCAGCATGTACCGACATCCCTATGGAACGTTTCCGACATCTTGTAGAATGCTCAGAATAATTCAGGTTGTTCTGGGGTTAAAGGGGGGCCCAACCCAGTACTAGATGGGTATACCTAATAAAATGGGTGCACATGTTGAGGTTTCATGTCCTCTTTGATATGATTTCATGGTAACTTAAATGGGGGCTGAACTTTTATTTTTATTTTAATTTTATTTATTTCACCTTTATTTAACCAGGTAGGCTAGTTGAGAACAAGTTCTCATTTACAACTGTGACCTGGCCAAGATAAAGCATAGCAGTGTGAACAGGCAACAACACAGAGTTACACATGGAGTAAACAATAAACAAGTCAATAACACAGTAGAAAAAAGAAAAAAAGAGTCAATATACATTGTGTGCAAAAGGCATGAGGAGGTAGGCGAATAATTACAATTTTGCAGATTAACACTGGAGTGATAAATGATCAGATGGTCATGTGCAGATAGAGATACTGGTGTGCAAAAGAGCAGAAAAGTAAATAAATAAAAACAGTATGGGGATGAGATAGGTAAATTGGGTGGGCTATTTACCGATGGACTATGTACAGCTGCAGCGATCAGTTAGCTGCTCATATAGCAGATGTTTAAAGTTGGTGAGGGAGATAAAAGTCTCCAACTTCAGCGATTTTTGCAATTCGTTCCAGTCACAGGCAGCAGAGAACTGGAAGGAAAGGCGGCCAAATGAGGTGTTGGCTTTAGGGATGATCAGTGAGATACACCTGCTGGAGCGCCTGCTACGGGTGGGTGTTGCCATCGTGATCAGTGAACTGAGATAAGGCGGAGCTTTACCTAGCATGGACTTGTAGATGACCTGGAGCCAGTGGGTGTTGCGACGAATATGTAGCGAGGGCCAGCCGACTAGAGCATACAGGTCGCAGTGGTGGGTGGTATAAGGTGCTTTAGTAACAAAACGGATGGCACTGTGATAAACTGCATCCAGTTTACTGAGTAGAATATTGAAAGCTATTTTGTAGATGACATCGCTGAAGTCGAGGATCGGTAGGATAGTCAGTTTTACTAGGGTAAGTTTGGCGGCGTGAGTGAAGGAGGCTTTGTTGCGGAATAGAAAGCCGACTCTAGATTTGATTTTAGATTGGAGATGTTTGATATGAGTCTGGAAGGAGAGTTTACAGTCTAGCCAGACACCTAGGTACTTATAGATGTCCACATGTTCTAGGTCGGAACCATCCAGGGTGGTGATGCTAGTCGGGCGTGCGGGTGCAGGGAGCGAACGGTTGAAAAGCATGCATTTGGTTTTACTAGCGTTTAAGAGCAGTTGGAGGCCACGGAAGGAGTGTTGTATGGCATTGAAGCTCGTTTGGAGGTTAGATAGCACAGTGTCCAAGGAAGGGCCAGAAGTATACAGAATGGTGTCGTCTGCATAGAGGTGGATCAGGGAATCGCCCGCAGCAAGAGCAACATCATTGATATATACAGAGAAAAGAGTCGGCCCGAGAATTGAACCCTGTGGCACCCCCATAGAGACTGCCAGAGGACCGGACAACATGCCCTCCGATTTGACACACTGAATTCTGTCTGCAAAGTAGTTGGTGAACCAAGCAAGGCAGTCATTAGAAAAACCGAGGCTACTGAGTCTGCCGATAAGAATATGGTGATTGACAGAGTCGAAAGCCTTGGCCAGGTCGATGAAGATGGCTTCACAGTACTGTATTTTATCGATGGCGGTTATGATATCGTTTAGTACCTTGAGTGTGGTTGAGGTGCACCCGTGACCGGCTCGGAAACCAGATTGCACAGCGGAGAAGGTACGGTGAGATTCGAGATGGTCAGTGATCTGTTTGTTGACTTGGCTTTCGAAGACCTTAGATAGGCAGAGCAGGATGGATATAGGTCTGTAACAGTTTGGGTACAGGGTGTCTCCCCCTTTGAAGAGGGGGATGACTGCGGCAGCTTTCCAATCCTTGGGGATCTCAGACGATATGAAAGAGAGGTTGAACAGGCTGGCAATGGCGGCGGATAGTTTCAGAAATAGAGGGTCCAGATTGTCAAGCCCGGCTGATTTGTACGGGTCCAGGTTTTGCAGCTCTTTCAGAACATCTGCTATCTGGATTTTGGTAAAGGAGAAGCTGGGGAGGCTTGGGCGAGTAGCTGCGGGGGGGGGGCGGGGGGCGGAGCTGTTGGCCGAGGTTGAGAAATGAGAGTTGTCTTGGGGGAGGGGGTTAATATGTGTCTCTTTTGTGTGTTTTCTCACATGGCAAGCAGTGTAAGGTTTGTACATTCACTCTCCCGAAACTGTACACATTTACAGCCACTCACCCTTCTAGATAACATGAAACAGTCTAACCAGGTCTTATGTCTTGAAGTCACCTAGGAAAGCTATTGCTAGCCAACTTCTTTCACCACTTAGTTTCAGCTGGCTGGTGTGCGACCGTGGCAAAATTTGTTTGACATTAGATACCGCTGGGGCTAGTTAGGGACCATCAATAAATTACACAATGTAAATGGCACAATATTTTCATGTTGCACATATTTTAGTTGTCTCATTAAATTATTTAAATATTTGTATATGGATTTCTACAATTTATAGTTGGTTAAGACATAGCGATTTGGAGCTATTGGCATTTTCAAATATTGTTCTGTGCACATTGTGTAATTTACGGATGGTCCCTAACTAGCCCCATAGAGCTATCGAATGTCAAACCAAATTGACCATGGACATTATGATCAGGTCTCGTGCAGCCGCGCAACCAAATTGATGATTACTTGGGGGCTGCCGGCTGTAGGCATGTGGGCAGGATTGAAGTAAACCCAATCCAAGGAAAACTGTTACAGTTGCCTTCATTCCGTAACATACAATATTTTCCTATCTTTTAACTCTCAGTTTTGGACGAGACAAATTATCCCATTTACACTTTGTAGTCAATTTTGACACTAGAATAAATGTTTATGGCTCATATCGAAGCCACATAGGCCATTTTCAAAATGGGAAGTTGATTTTTAGGTGCAGTCGCTCTTTGAAAACACTGTTCAGATAAAAACAGATTCTGTCTGTTATATGTAGGGATGACTTCTACACAAAACAGTAAAAATATGCCAATTTATTCCTCATGTCTCTTCATCTCTCTCCATCTCTCTCTCTCCCTCCATGCTCCTATGTCTGTCTGTCTGTCTGTCTGTCTGTCTGTCTGTCTGTCTGTCTGTCTGTCTGTCTGTCTGTCTGTCTGTCTGTCTGTCTGTCTGTCTGTCTGTCTGTCTCTCTGTCTCTCTGTCTCTCTGTCTCTCTCTCTCTGACAGAATGATAAAGGGCAGGGGCCAGCCGAGGTGGTCCCTGACCCCATGGACATGACTCTGGACAAAGCGGAGGCGGCCATGGTGGCCAAGGAGCTGAAGCAGCTGCTGCTGGACTCTGTGCCACTCAGCTGCAACCTGCCCCGTGCCACCCTGCTCAACTACGACAACATCCCTGGCAACCTCATGCTCACCTCCATCGGCCTGAAACTGGGCGACCGTGTGGTGCTGGACGACATGAAGGTCTGTGTGTTTTGTCGGGATTGGGAAGCAAAGGGTGAGAAATGGGAGCCTCAAAGATTTGAAACCGTCAATTAAAACGAACTGCAGAATTTTGTGAGCACGTTTATGTGCATGAGACCATTTAAATGGCTTTCAATTATTTTTTTTATTTTTTTTAAGTGGCCAGTGTGAGGCATTCATCCTATATGGTGGAGCCCTGCTGCTTGTTGTACTGTGTGAGAAGAGAACATGTGAATTCTAGCAAACATTTATTCCAACTTGTGTTAACACGTATAGCTCCCCAAAAAATCGAGCAGTGATGAAATTGACATCTCAGCTCTGCATCACCTGAAGCAGGTGGGTAGCCCTTCGACCTGTGTGTCTACTTGCGTAACTGAACACATTTAATTGTGTTTTCAGGTGTATTTCCATGACTAACTGCATTACTGACTGCACTAAATGACGTAGTCTCACTTGATGCATTCATTTGACATTAACTATGCATCACTCACTGCAGTTCAACTATGTGGGTTTTTTTCTGTCTATAATGTGCAGCTGTATTGCACCTTTCACTGTGTTCAAACATACACTACGTGACCAAACGTATGTGGACACCTGCGCGTCGAACATCTCGTTTCAAAATCATGGGCATTAATATTGGGAGGGTCTCCCCTTTGCTGCTATAACAACCTGAAGAGGTGCCCACACACTTTTGCATATATAGTGTATGTCCTACTGACCACAATATAACCACTTAAAACATGGTATTGTGTTGAGATGTGTAGACTACTCTACTAACCATAGCCTAGTATGTCAGTAGTCAAGTATGACAGAAAAACAGCAGATCAGTATGCTGCCCTGGTCTAGAGAAGTCTGAGTGCTGTTGAGAAGTGTTGTTAACTATTTAATCTTGCCTGGTATCACCTTCAAGAATACAAATCATGTGTTTTTTTTTCTCCAATGGGCCCCTGTGGAGAGCAACAAGGTTATTTCAATTTGCTAGTAAAAATCCAACATAAACAACAGAGGTAAATGTCAGAGCTGATGTTGAATCCTGGCCCTCACACAGTCTCTCCTCCACAGACAGGCACCCTGCGCTTCTGTGGGACCACGGAGTTCGCCAGTGGCCAGTGGGTGGGGGTGGAGCTGGACGAGCCAGAGGGCAAGAACGACGGAAGTGTGGGAGGGGTGCGTTACTTCATCTGCCCCCCCAAACTGGGTAACCACCTGTTATTGCTTCTACACCTGCATTGCTTGCTGTTTGGGGTTTTAGGCTGGGTTTCTGTACAGCACTTTGATATATCAGCTGATGTAAGAAGGGCTCTATAAATACATTTGATTTGATTTGGATTTCTTATTTCACATGACCATTTTTGGATTTTTTTTATTGAATCTATTGTTTAAGTGTGTCAAGATTCCCCTTGAGAAAAGAGCAAAGAGAAGACTTGATTTCATGACTTTTGTGTACAGCTAGTTTTCAGAAAAACAGCTGTGGTAAACCTGATTTGAGCTTGCAGCTTTTTTCAGTGTTTTCTCTAATCACTTCTATTGTCCTGAAGGTATCTTTGCTCCAGTGTCAAAAATCGCTAAAGCTGTTGAGCTGGCCCCCTCCTCTGTCACCTCCACACCCAAGACACCCCGCATGGACTTCTCCCGCGTCACAGGAAAGAACAAGAAAGAAAAGAAGGAAATAATGGAGAGAGAGAAAGGTTTGCTTTGACAATGTTAACATATGTTTCCCATGCCAATATAAAGCCTATATATTGAATTGAATTGAATTGAGAGGTACAAGAGTCTTCCCATCAAGGGCCATTGCATTCATTCTGATAGGAGCACAGCACATAAATAACACATGACTCATAGACGTTATAACACACTATTATATATTATGTTAACAAACATTTGATTGATTTTCTCCGTCAGCTCTGAGGAAGAAGTCTATGTCCGTAGCCAGTCTGGACCCGGATGGGGTGAAGGTGGAACTTGGAGATCAGGTGCTGGTTGCTGGTGTGAAGCAGGGAATCATACGCTATTACGGAAAGACAGACTTTGCCCCAGGTGGGTCTGTTGTGAAATCAAGTCACTGCAACAATGTTTTTATGAAATGTTTGACAAATGATTATAGATGTTTAGTCAAGTTTAATGATTGATGGTGTGTGTGTGTCCAGGTTACTGGTTTGGTGTGGAGCTGGAGAATCCCACAGGAAAGCATGATGGGTCTGTTTTTGGTGTCCGCTACTTCAACTGCATGCCCAAGTACGGGGTCTTTGCACCCCCATCTCGCGTGCAGAGGTAACATAACACCTACTTTAACGCCTGGTTCAAAAAAGGACCCGGAAATAAAATAACGTAACAACTTTATTGATAAGAAAGCATTTTACAGTTACCTTGTGTAACCATGCTTATCGGTCATTCTCAGACGGAGAGCTAGACAATATACAACATGCTCTGTTGTGATTTGTAAAGGTTCATTCTGAACAGACTGACCGTCTGGAACAATACTAGCTAATGCTGTTAATAATCTCTCAGAATCTGCGGACCAAAGGATGGTCATAGCGGCGACGGCACGATGGTGAAGAAAGTCCACCAGGTGTCTAGTAAGTATCTAAGGTCAAATCCGTCCGGCCATGTTAGCCAGCGTGCCACGCCACCCCATGTCATGATGTACCTTCTACTCCCACGTCTGCATTCTATCCAAAGATGTTCTTTGTTTATTCTAGTGAACCAGCCAAGGCGTAAATTCAACACGGTGAGGTCACCCAAGGACATCACCTCTGAGAATTCAATATCAAGGTACAGCCTCTACTTTTCCTGCCTCTGTTGTCTCTGAGTCAACAAATAGCAGATTAGAAATAAGCTCCTGTTTATGAATGTGTCCACTGATTCGAATCCCTCTCCTCTTCCTCCTGCTCATCCTCTTCCTCAGATTGCTGTTCTGCTGCTGGTTCCCCTGGATGCTGCGAGCCGAGATGCAGTCCTAACAACACTCTCCTTCCTCCTCCTCTTCCTCCTCCTCAAAGGATCTACTGCTCTCCTCCTCTTAATGTCCATCTTTCATTTGTGCTTTCCTCTGGCTGTTGCTGTCAGAATTACAGTAGTGAACCACCGCCCCCATGATCTCAGTCAGTCCTATAGCAAAACCTAGTGCCTTGTATGTTAACTAACATCCCGCATTCCGTTTGTAACACTAATAATGAGACTAAATCATTGTAACCCAAAATCTGGGATACAAACCCTACAAAAGCAATTATCTAATAGATATAATCACTTAGTTTTTGTAAGTTACTCTATTTCAGAAGTTGCCAAAACGTCAGAAGTTGCCAACACCCATTGTCCAGTCAGCCAACTTCTTATGCCATGGAGCTTCTACTAGGGAACCTTTCAAATGACTAAGTACATGATGCTGTACTTTGTTGTTTTTCTGCTGCTTCATCCTAATTCCCTGTATTTCAGAGGAGACCAAGGGCCTCAAAGTAATACATGGTCTGTCAGTGTGAACCGACTGTAGATGGCCATGTTGCGCTAAAGGGATTTATCCAAAATGTGGATGTGTGAGTCAAATTGTGTTCCAAATAAATGTGCACATCAACATGCCTTTTGTTGTGAAAAGATGTGATATGAACATATGGTCATGTTCTTCTGATGCTGTATGTTCAAAAGTAAACAGGGTTTAATATTATTCAGGATTCCGACATCTGCTATTTCTCCACTTGCACTCTGAGCATTTTCCCAAATATGCAATTGGAATGATGTATATAATATTGATTTGCTTGTTAATGGGCTTGTGTAAATTATAGTATGCTCACAGGTGATACAAAAACAAGGTTCATGGTCTCTGGTAGCCTACTAAATTTGTTGACAGAGCCCTGTTAAATACTAGTTACCTGTTTTAGGTAAGGTAATGCTACCACGTACATATATGTTCATCATAATGTCCCAACTTAATTTCAGAAGGAGAACTTTATCTGCGCAGATATCTTCTGTACCCTTGAAAGACAATTTTCAAGCAATGGTTTAAATCTTGTTAATATAGACAGCGCCATTTGTCAATAACTGGGTCAAATAAGACTTTCATAACTTGGTCTAAGGTGTTTATTGCACTTTGAGCCAGTTGGTCTCAAATCCAAGTTAAGCTAACCAAAATGTCTGCTAACCCCAAAATGTAATGGCAGGTAATGTAAGGGAAAACCACCTAGATTAATATTGTTTAAGCTGTTGACTTTATTGTGTAGCATGAAGTACCAATAACATAACTTTTGCTTAACTTTAACTTAAACGTACTGTTAGCAAAAAGCTTTATTTGCCCAGTTACATTTTGTTTATAGAAATATGAAATCTACAAGGGTACCACAATATACTTGTTAAAGGTACATTTCTTGATAAACCAGTGCCCTCCTCCCCATCTCTAGGTTTGTTGTTGCAGCAATGGTGTTAATCTCAGGCTAAATCTGCACAGACGGAACACCTGCTAGCTCAGTGCTACCACAGTTTACACCCCCTGTTGGCTATCCTCCCATGCTTCTCTCTCCTTCTCTCTCAACGTTAGACTTTGGTAGGTTTGTGAGTGTGAGCATTAGATAAAAATCTGACCTTCTAAACTTGTGTGTGCTTAATGTCAAAACCTACGAGTGTGCATAAAAACAAAAATATTTAACCTGTGTACTTAGCTATGTGGATAGGGATAGTGTATTTGTCTACTGAACACTTTGTAAGCACATCACGAGGAGGAGAAAAAAACACCTGAACTTGCTCCTGCACTCTTTGAACACCGTTGTGAACATCCTGTGTTAATAACAGCACCGTGAAACGGCAAGAAATACTCATTATCAGGAAGGGTCTAAAGACTCGTGCACCATGTCATATTCCGAAATCGCCACTTATCCAATGTGGTACTGAACAATGTGGAACTGAAGGCAACGATGTGTGGTTGTTTTTGATATTGCTAGCGTACGGTTATGACTAGGTCTGTAAGAGAGTCGCAGAACAACGAGGATGCTATGAGGGAGTCGGCTTCAGCTTCATTTGATCTGAATAAGGGACATTAGTATATCTAGTTTGAGAGGAACTCATTCATTACACCTCAAAGTCATGTAATGGGATACTTAGGAACTTGTGGCAATTGGAACTTTTCTCCTTTTTTTATGTAATTGAATTGACTATGTCAACACAAAGTGTTGTAAACTTTGTCAGGACAGCTCACTTTGTTCAAATCTTCTGTTAGCCAAATATACTCAAATGATATTGTGTCAAGAAGGACTGAGTTTCTTTACTATTGTGAGCATTGTTTAGTAGATAAGAAAACCATCCTCGCCTCATGCTGAAGTGCTTGATAATGAGTAAGAATACATCACCATGTCTTGTCTTTACTACTTATTTTAGAAAAATGTCATTAGAAATAAGTATAGCAACATTGTTCATATTTACTAAATGGTCGAGTTGAGTAGTTGGTTGACTGGCATATTTAATGCTCAAGTAAAGTGACCAAAATGGTGTAGTTATTGCCTGACCTTTACGCTCTAGTAGCATAATAAGTCCCACAATATGCCAGTAGATGTCACTAATGTGTCACTTTTATCATCTTTACAACTAACAACATGACAAGAATCTACATTGATGAGTCCTCCACTCTTCAAATGTTTTGTTTATTCAACATTATGAGCATTGATATAATCTTATTAAGTGGTGTACTGTCATTATTATTTTTTAAACACATGATGTTATTCTAAAACTTGATCGCAACAATGGTTAATTTTCTTCATAGACATGTCATAGCAGTTTGTTAAAAATATATTTTGATAATTTCACTAAGTGTACTTTTATTTAGTTTTATAGTGTGTTGGTGTCTGTGTCCCAAAACAGGTAAAGGGGATGTTGGTAATGTTGGATTTATTATACTGTTTATTTATTATAGTTTATAGTTTATTATAGTGTCAGGAATAATATTTATTGCATGCTCTTTATTTTCTGAAAGTTTCTTTTTCCAACAGTGTATCGCAGCATGAAAATGCTTATAATTACAACTCTGACTATGAATCTAATAAAAGTTTGTTGTTTTCTACATTTTCTGTTGCTTGCTTTTGTTCAAACAACTAGAGGTAAATCACTCCGACATTTATTGTAATTGCTCAAATGTGCATTTATTGCAGGTCTAACAATTGAATTTAGTTTTTACATTAAATGTCCACCAATGAATTGCTATTTGGGGATATTTGCACATGGTGAGTAGGCCTAATGGCCTATGAACTCAAGTGAACATAAATTAGAGTAAAGAAAGCAAATGTGCTTGTTATCGTCTGAAGAATCGCGAGAAGCTGTTTCCCTGGAAGCTGCGGTTGTTATAGACTGTTTGCAAATCTCTTTTCGTCATAGCCAAATCTGGGGATTTTGCCTTGGTGCCGTTCTTCTGCCTCTTTCGGAGCGCACGACGGTTTTTTAACCATACCTAGAGAAGTCCAGAAAATAACGTGTGACTTACACAGTTTCACAACCACTTTCTAAACAAATTTTAAGCTAGGAGCAAACGTATCCTTCTCTTGCCCTAACGGTTTCATCCGTGAGGCCCGTGTTCCTGGCTAGTTAGGCCCGTCCGTCCGTCGACAGTGTAATCCGTTTATTCGAACAGCTGTTCCAGTTGTTTGGTCTGGCTGTCCATCTTGGTCTAGTTTGGTCTGGTTTCCATCTTGGTGCAAGTAAGTGCACAGAGACTGAGACCCTGAGATACAAATAAAATAAACATGATTAAGTAGTCGAAATCAAGCAGAGAGAGAGAAAAAAACGGTAGGTCTGAAAAATAGGCCTTGTACTTTGTAACAATGTAGCTCTACAGTTCAATACTTTGTGGCCTCGACAGTCTATGTTGTGAAATAATCAAATGTAACACAATCTCACCTCTTCCATCGTTTGAAAACTCTGTTTTGAGTTGCACTAGAATACAGCTTTATATCTGCATGATGACAATTAAATGACCCATAGCTAAGGTAACTGCTACTATAATCAAACGTGTGTGGTCGAAACCTGCAGCATGTGGGCGGTTGATCCCTCGGCATACCATATTTCCAGTTTCCATTATGTCCTTTTGAGTGTCCGTGCAGAAAGATGCCAGACAAACATCCAAAATGTTGTAAAGATTCGGTCCAAGTTGGAAAAGAAGGTCCTTATTCAGTGCCTAAAATGTGATCGATACTTAAGTTTGGGATTTTTGTCGCATCCATGCTCAGAGTTAAAAGTCCCTAAAAATAGTTAGGTTGGTGCTCAGGGCTACTTTTTGTCTCACCTCTCCAACCAAGGTAACTGTCCTTCAAATGTGCACTCTTATGATGAACCCCAGATTATATACTCCTCTGTTGACACTTCAAAAATAAGAGTAGCTGTCAAATGAAATGCCTAATGGCGCATCATGGATTCACCTTTCTTGAAGATGTCCATCTCAAACTGTCCTGGTTCATCATAAAATAACATATACATCTTTGGTTCAAAGGATAATGACTTTGATGTCCTTGAATCAAAGTAATACACGTGATTGCTTGGAATTTGTCTACTGACTGATTAGATAGTACGGTCGAAACAGATGATACTAACTGTATGATGCCTTAAGGTGCTTCTTGGTTTGTACGTTTTTTTAATATATTTTTTTAAGTGGATTAACATGTCAATCATTTATGTTAAAATGGTGTCAAACTATAATGTCAGATGTGCTATCAAATTAAATAATAGGCTAGGTTATGTACAGTTATGTACAGTGCATTTAGGTGTCACTGCACACTACAGAGACTTCAAGGAAAGAAAGGCCTACTGTTTGTTTTACGCATAGACAGGTTTTACACGCTCTGGAATATAAATACAGGTGTAGGATCTTAATTTGATCACCCTTTGCTGGATAAATTGTAGTGTATTTGAGGTTTCAAAGGCTTCTGAAGTTTCTCATTTACACTTTGAAATGTCATATTTGATTTTCCCTTACTAAAATTGCATCAACCCCTACAAAAATGTCTAATTATAGTGCACATAATAATTCAAATTTCCTGTAGTACCCTTATTATTTTCCCGCGGTAGCAAACTGGCTCAAATTAAGATCCTACACCTGTAGCCTAGAAAAGACAGTCGCATGAGTGAGCCTTATGATCTTTCGTATATGTGGGCTACCCAGACTTCCATTTTCAACGTCAAAATTATTTTGTGAGCATTCACAGTAGCCTTTTGTTGGCATAGTTATTCATAACCCAGTTATGTGTGGCCTTTGTCTGAAATATGCTGCAATTATCTTTGTAACCAGCTGGTGGTGCCCTTTCCTAAAGACTAAAAATGTGTTTGTTTACTTTGTTGATTAGAAGCGTAAGTAGGGCACGAGCACAATCAATTGAGCAAAGCGAAAACACTTCACGAGACAAGGAAATAATCAACTACCCGATGCTAGCACCCGAATCCTATCCACGAACAACGTTTGTAAAATATTTAATCCCCAAATTGTCGTGTTTGAAACCTTCTTTTGATCGGTGGTGTGAGACGGCACATGTCACTGTTTATGCACTGAACTGATCAAGAGTAATACGCCTAGCCTACTCCATTCCAGTCAATTACTGGAGCCAATCAGAGATGCTTTGTAAATCCCTACGTAAATAACCGAGGATATGTTAACGTTTCTATTAGTTTTTATGTACGCTATTCATACCTGTCCAATAGACTATCATACGATCCGTTTTTTTTTTTTTTTGTACATAGGAGGCAGTGCATCCTCAATCACGAGGGGATACTATATAGGAATATCAATAATATTTGGGAAATTTGTTTTAAAATCATACTGTATCGTTAGGAATACATTATGTATGACCATTCAGACCTTTGACCAAAGGGTTGTTTATGTTCAAAGAAAGATGTGTCTGTTAGAACTCAGTTATGACACAAGTATCCATATGATATTTAGATGGCATATGATCTGTGTAGGTTATATGTACATCCATGTTTTAGATAAAAGAGGTGTCATCTCAGGCATGTTAGACTTGCAAATGTTGACAGTACTGATCGTCAATGTAAAGAAACTCATATGGTCATCAATGAAGGAGATAAGAAACCAGACCATAGCTGGCTCTTTGATGTTAAACTATATGTAACAATGAACTCTAAATGGGAGCGTATGTATAAAAAACAACATTTTGAATGGAGTGATCTGTCTCCCAGTGGCAGTTTAATGTTTAATGAATGGGATTCTATGGTTAACGTAGGAATTTATGTGGTTACATTGTCTTGACAATTGCAGTATGTAACATTGTATATGCTGCCAAAGAAAAGCATATGACATCCTTGCATGTGAAACCAGACATCATTGCACAAACACAATCAGACAGGAGAAAGCATGCCGGGCCTTTGCTACAAGGATTCATTATTACTACCGAGTACCCTAGTTTGAAGGTACAACCTCTGACAAAATATTACCCTTCAATGTCAATTTACTTCACCTGACTTCCTCTGCCTGCTGTGAATGATTTGGACAAGCATTCACTTAACAAGACTCACGTCATCACTCAGCTTCCCTGTCTGCACACACTGAGAGTTGACTATTCTAGAGTTTTGGGCTTTAACCCAGAAATGACCTAATTCTCATACAGTTAACCTACGTGAAATACAGAAATAAATTGTGCATATTGTACAATATGTTACCATCAGGGCCAATCTCGTTAAACTGAATAATCAAAATACAGGGAGTCTTCTTTCCCGATGAGATATTATGTCCTCTGCATCAATCATTCAGTCATACATAATGTCTGTTTGCGTGGCAAATTAAGAGACATCTTTGGTCAGCATAAGCATTCCTCCCTGACAAAGCACAGCATTGGAATGTTTTTTTTTTTTTTAAATCATTGACTCCTCTAAGATTCACTCAGCTAGGATGCTAACCAAGGCTTCTACTTGCCTTGCTCCCGCTAAGTGTAACGCTAAAATATTTACTCTTGGTTGAGATGAAGACCTGAGCTGACAACTGCAGCTTTTTCCAATGGGAGTAAGAAACTCTAAAATAGGGAGGGAGGGTTCATGTTAAAGAGATGTTTTTTTTCTCAGTGTTTATTACTAGGTTTAATTTGTGGAAATGATATCCTCTTGGGGTTATCGAGATGATGTGACTTGATAAACTGGCATCTTAAAAACAATCTTAATGCCTGAAGAATCGCTTACATACTGTAAATTGTGTCTCACACCAGTAATAGATATGTAACAGTAATAGATATGTAACGAAATGATAGTATTCTTCTCGTGTTTTAGCTCTACAAATCAATGCCAATGACTTAATCATAATTTATCTTCAATTCGTCACCATACAGGGAATGTGAATTTTATGTGAGTATCACATCAAGTATGCATGGAAAAGTAGCTCAATTTGCCAGCCCACTTACATAATGATTCTGCTTATCAAAGATTCAATGTGCCTACCTACCTACTGCCTGTCTAGTGTAGTTCAGGCTATGGGCAGTAGTAGGCAATACACATGCCCCAAAATGATAATACCATCCACAGCCATTACATAACATTCCATGCTTTAGTGAACTCCTATAGATGTGCTAAGTCTAACAAAGGCAGTAGACAAGTCAGTCACAAAGCGAAGGCTGTGAATTACATTGGAGGGACCAATCAGCATAAACATCAACAGAATAGGGGCACCATTTCATTCTAGGTTAATAGGCCAAACCAGGGACGGACATTTTGTCCATTAGATGTGGCTTTTATTAAAGGCTGTGTCTCCTGGAAGGGCTCTCCATAAATGGAAGGGATCCGCTGTTTGAGTTGCCTTCCTGCTGATGCTGCTGTGAACCCTGTCAGACCTCTGCACTCGGCATGCCTCGCTAAACGACTATCCAACCTACTCTGCCATTGACTGCCTACCTTGCTCACAACCGTGTCCACTTTATAGCACTAACTGTATATTACATATCTCAATGGAATGAATTCAGTTGGCCACAGAAGACCATTCAAACTAGGTTTCTTCCTTGTGTCTCAAATCAGGTAGAAAAAAAAGAGTTAACGCACACCGTCCAGTGAGGGCTGTCATCGTCTTCTGTATTGATTACTGAGATGCCATCTCATTCTCTCTGTGGAGCTCTGATGATGAACTTCCTCCCTGCACTCTGTCCAAAGGAAGCCTGTGGCCTCCTCACCAGTGGCTCTTCTCTTTTGTTTCTCCGGAAAGGCCAATTGGTAAGCCCCCTTCCCACTCCATAGCATAATTAAAACAGAGAGAGAGAGAGTATGGAGAGTAAAACCACTGATGTATATTTACAGTGTTTTTTGTCATAATTAGCCGATTGGGTCATCCATTCAGACATGCTCAGTGAGTTATCTCGCATGCCTTGCCCCTCCCCCATCTCCCCTCTCCCCTTGTTAAAAAGAGATTTGGCGTTAGCTTCGGTTGGAGAGTGGGAACACGGTAAGCATATAATCTCTATCTCTCTCACTCACTCCCCCTGTTTCTGCTGAAGCACCAACGAACATCGTCTGACTGAGCCCTCCTCTAAGACATGAGCTGAGAGAGTGAAGCCATCAATGTAAAAGCCTGAATCTGTCTCTCTCTCAATTCAATTCAAGGGGCTTTATTGGCATGGGAAACATGTTAACATTGCCAAAGCAAGTGAGGTAGATAATATACAAAAGTGAAATAAACAATGACAATTAACAGTAAACATTACACTTGCAGAAGTTTCAAAAGAATAAAGACATTACAATCGCTCTCTCTGGCATGCTGGGTTCATGCCCCACACTGAGCCTCTGTAGCCTGTATATGTGACTACAGTGAGGGGAATGTTTGCTTTGCTGACGCCCCTCCTTTGTTTCACTGTAATCAACAACAAAGGGACTCCTTGGGTGGGGGGGTTGGCTACCTATTAGTACAGTGTGAGTTAATCAGCTGTGCCTTCTCTAATGACACAAATACAATTACAATGCACCCTGAATGTGTATAAATTCTATCTTATTTCACTGTCCCCTAAAACCACAGGATCTACTGTAAATCATGGGGGTTATGAGTCACATATTTATACTAGTCACTCCACTATTTCTGGAGGCCTGAGCCAAATAGATTTACCAAGATATTCTCTGTGTTCAAGACAACTGGGGTGAAAATTATAATATACTCATTTTTGTATTGAACCTTTATTTAACTAGGCAAGTAAGTTAAGTTATACTCATATGAGTATAAAATGACTGCAATTTAGAATTAAAATCTTATGCAAGCCACTTCAACCTCTTTTTATACCATCCTTATGTAACTGGCCTACAATATGCCTTCATTTGAATAATTACATATAAGGGCTAGAAGAGCTGTGCACATGGCCTGTATAATACATGTAAACGTTTGCATTTATTTAAAATGATCCAGACGTCTGTCTTTGAATTATATATTTTTTGTATCACAGTCTGGAAATGACCTTTTGAGTTTAAAAAAAAATCTATAAGAGAAACTTCAATTGAATTGTCCACTGTATTTTTCAGTGATGAAAGAATGGATAAGGCAACATTTTTTGATAGATCCTATTTTTGTTTGGGACACATGCAGGTAGGCGGAAGTTTAATGCAGGTGAGTAGAACGCGAGGGGTGTGGTTTCAAACTACCTGTGACAGGTCAAGTTACCTGCTACATTCATAACGCCGGTGTGCTCATTCGATAGTGGTTACATCTACAAGAGAAAGCAGATCAGCTTCACAAATGACATCCTATGGTTGTTTCTTTAAGCGTGCACAAACGTCCCTCCGCATTTTCGAATAGGTATTTGTCATATTTAGGCGTCAAGCGAAATGGGGCTTCCAAGTGTCAAGACCTCCCAGCTGTATGAATTCCACCTGTGAATCCAGACGAAGTAGAATCGTAAGTTGCCCGTTTGTTTCACTGTCTCAATGCTATTGGTGATTTTTTTTGTTTGTTGTTGACGTCAGCATAGTTTAAACGTTCGGGTAGGTCTATTAAAATGTACAATTATAACATGTTATTTCATTCACGTTTTGTTTGGCGAGAGACAAAGTGGGTCATTAACAACATTCGAGTTTCGTCAATGTTATTACAATTCCAAGAGCAGGCAGGAATGGTGTTTATCTCAGGTAATACTAACATGTAGGCCTAAAGTGTCATTTCCACTTAAATTGTTTTCACAAGGAACCTGTTAATGTCTGGCTGCTGTACTATGAAACTACAGTATGCATGACTCATTTTTACAAGTGAATTCCCTGTCATGCCTTGAGGTTATTACTTTTTTTGCGGATGTGGCATCAATAGCCTTACTGCTGGACCTACAACTCTTAGTGGAACCAAATACTCCTAAGCCATCTACTTTTCACTGAAAATTGTGCTCTTTTTCACAAGGTCTATCACTCCAGTGTTTAGTTGCTAAATTGTAATTTTGCCACTATGGTCTAGTTATTGCCTTACCTCCCTAATCTTACCTAATTTCCTCACTGTATGTAGATTGTTTTTTCTATTGTCTTATTGACTGTACGTTTGTTTATTCCATGTGTAACTTTGTTTGTGTCGCACTGCTTAGCTTTATCTTGGCCAGGTCGCAGTTGAAAATGAGAACTTGTTAAAGGTTAAATAAATAAAGGTGAAATAAAAAAAAGTAGAGTACTTTTACACAACAAATTGCACATCGCTTGCGGGCTGATGTCTAAACCTTGTAATGCCAGTGAATAAAGCAAGTTTGTATAGGCCTAATGGGAATGACTGTATCTTCACAGCCCTTTGACAGTCCTTTTTTCATTAGTGACCAGCAATTAGATAAAAAGGAGTCTGCTCCTTTGAGCAGTGCTTGACCTGAAGAAATTGGTGTCGGCTAATTAACTACTGAATCAGTCAGCAACATCCCTCAGACAAGTGCCAGGCCCTGGACCAGAAAGCTGACAACGGTGCTGTCTGTGAAACCCAACTCATGATTTTGTGAGCAGATGTCAGGGTATCTTAGATAGCTATTTAATTTACTATCCCTGACATAGAGATAAAGGGTGTAAGGACATTAATCAGAAGGAGAATTGCAGGCCTTTCTCATTTCGGTATTGATATGATACCCTCTCATCATTGAAGGTTACAGATCTCTTAATCGTGGTCACAAAATGTCCCCTCAGGGGCTCAGCTGCTCAAGAATAGCATCTGGCAGTAGTGTGTCTCTCCAAGCTCCCTACATGGAGCTGAGAGGGAAAATAAACAGATAAAAGATTTCTGAACTGGATTCAGGGTCTGTTTCATTTACCTGCTGCTCTCCTATAACCACAACTGTATTGTTTAACAGGGACTCTAAAGTGTTGTGATTTATTTTGGTTTCCGTCCAGACATCCATTTTGATTAAGTCTCTGTCTGTCTATGCCCCTCTTGCAGACATCCATCGCAGGCCTCTAAATTGTTTCCAGAAAGGTTGGGGTTTTTTTGGCTTTCATTCCAGTCAATTTCCGTTGCATTCATTAGCTTGCTCTTTTAATTATTTAGCAAAACACATTTCATTCTGTTAATTTCCCCTGAAGTCTAATAAATGAATTGTAGGACACAAGAAACATCTAATTTAGTGCTCTAGCCCTCTAAGAATTGAGTTACATTCCCTTATCCTATTTGGCATTGTGTGTGGCTGCATGATGGTCACCCTAACGAGAGGTGCAGTCAATGACGGAGGAATGTGCTCTGCATTTGGAGAAAGATGACCCCCCCCCAAATTAAATAATAATATTGTTCTCTTCAGTCCTGGGCTCTTGTGTGACTGGGGTTATTCCCTCTCTCTCCTCTTAGCGATAGTATAGCTATGATATCCAGAGCACCAGTTTCCCATGCCTGATCAAGCACAACATTAGATACAGCCCTCATTAAAATATATTTTATCTGACACCAAACATAATCTGTGTAACCTAAAGTGTACTTGACCACACAATCGCTTCCTGTTCCCAGCCAGGCCTCTTGTTCCATTGTGTTCATGTAATTTCTTTGTTTTCTGTCTTTGTTGTTGTTGTACTCATCACATACTTTAGGCATTTTTATACAGAGACTTGAAATCTAAAGACTGAGGTATTGCTGTTTGAAACATGGGGTCGGGTTTAACCAACGTAGCATTGCTTCCAAACGCACCTTTTTAGTAAATATTAGTAGGGAAGGCTTAGTAATTCTAGCAGCCTATGAAATATGAGAGCTTTTGTAGTCTATTTGATGTTTAACCACTTTTTTGTTTTTTATTAGAGTGCAGTAGTTACAAACTAATATTTGTCTTTCAGTCACTGAGGGCTGAATAGAGTGCAGTAGTGGTACAAACTAATATTTGTCTTTCAGTCACTTCGGGCTGAATACGGTACTACAGTACACAACTCACTCACTCTATCATCCTTTCTCCTATCTGTCCCTCTGTCTTTCAATCGCTGTTTCTCTCCTTTCTCTCTTATTCTGCTTCGCCCTCCATTTTGTCTCTGCCATTTTCTTTCTCGTTCTCACTCCAATTAATGCAGAGACTTAGTTGTAGGGTGAAAAAGTTTCCATTGATGGTCACCAGATCTCTCCTCTGGACCTGCTCCTTTCCTCTCCCGCAACTGACTGTGTTAAGTGTTCCGATCTTGGATCAGTTTCGGGGGTGACTAACGCTGAGTTTCTCTCCCTGGTCCCTGGCCTCTTTCTCTGTGCAGATGGAGGGATAGATCAGGTGTCCCAGGCCTGTCTTCCGCACTCCATCCGGACAGCAGAAAGGCACATTTGTTCACTTTGAGTCTTTTGTGCTACCGAGACAATGGCCGCAGTCTCTGGGCCATTGGGGTGAGGGGAGCAAGTTTGAGGGGGATGGGTTGGGAGCAGTTGACGACGTGACGCTGCGCTCCATTTTCTCTGCTACTCACTGGCTGTCCCACCGGATGTCCCCCACGGCTGCTCCTCACTCTGTCCGCGGTATGGCACAGAAGGGAGACATGCTGCAAAAGAGACGGGCACTGTAAACGTGTCGATAGGCATGCTAACTGTTGGGATGAGAACAGATCAAGGTGTTCTGTTAAGATGTCATTATTTCAGCTATGGTGATGTGCACAGTTGTCACTTTTCACAAATAGTATGTAATGTTTCCAATGGCTCTGTACTTGTTATGTTTAATTTTGCCTGTTGTGCCTAGTCCTTTCGACTGAACTGCATTCGCCCTCCGAGTGTTGTTGAAGTACTGAACTAGTTGGCATGGACTAAAAAGTGCTGAAGTCAAAGTTAATTTTTGTTGAGCAAGACTAACTACGTAGTCACTGGTGGTGCTGTAGAGCCCATCTAATAGTATCCAGGCAGATAAATGTGATTCATGCAGCGGTGTGGTGCCTCGGTCTGTTCAGCCCTGAGCCTCTTCTCCAGGCATAGGACCTGCATACCAATAGCTGTTTTTTTTGTTTGTTTTTTTTCACCATCAGAAGAGGAGAGGAGCTGCCTTCACACACCCAGACAAAGAACGACCTGTCCCAGTTGCTTATGAACTTTGTGTCCACCACAAGTCAGACGGCTAAAGGGATGCAATTGCCAATTAATTATTGTCCCCGAACACTGTCCCAATAAGAGCATGTAGCCAGCAGTACGTGACCTGGAGGTTGAGTCAATGTTTAGGCAAATGACAGTTGATACTTTCTGTCAAAGACTGAATAGCAGACTGACTCTGCGGATTAACCTCTTTTCCCTCGTAATGTTCCTGCTTCTCGCTCCCAGCCTGTCCGTCAGGTGGTCCAGGATGCTACCGGTGTCAGCTGATGAGGCATCCATCAAGGAAATGTCAGCGGCCAATCATGCTTTAATGGCTGTGTTGACGCTGTCATTATTTTTCATGTGTCTCTCGCACAGCAGGGCTCGTCTGGGCAATTGTTGGCTGATGATGTCAGCAGCTCACCTTTTGTCTGAGCCGGAGAGGTATAGTTTTTTTCCTTCCATAGCAGACAGCAGTTTCACTGTTTGGGTTCAGTTATTCAAATGCGGGTATTGTTATGGAAAACTACCAATATGCACCTGCTTTGCCCCCCTCCACCCCTACCCAACAGTAATATGATTCATGCATGTTGTGGGCGTAAGCTGACATTAGTTTACTTGTCATATCCCTATTCATTTATTCATGGGCAGGTAGTTACTCTAATCTGTGCAGAAATGGTGACTTAACATCCAGTGTCTTGGGACTGTACTATATACACGGTTGGCCTTTGCCATACTGTAAAGAGGAAGGTTTTAACAGAGTAAATGTAATGTCATTGAGAAGTAGCCTATAGAGAATGTATCATCACCTGCAGACAGAGAAGCCCCCTGCCCTTTGTGCTGTCTAGAGGTGGACTGAAACCTAACATGACACTTTTTTTTTTTATGGAGGGTGTATATGATACAGGCATGTATGTGTAGAAACCTGAGCTTCTGGCCCGAGTCCCCATGGAATTACATGTTACTCAACTACTGGCTGTCGGCTTCCATCATATACTGCAACCCTAACCCCCTCACACACACACAAACACACTACTCAACACTGGAGAATTGATTAACCTCTCACCATAGATCTGGAGCCTCATTGCCGCCCAGCCCTCTCTCCCTCCCAGCTTGCAGAAATTACGAGTGCCCTTCAGAAGCTGTGACCTCTGCGTGTTCCATTATACTCCAGAATGGACTGAGCTCCTCTAACAGGTACGAAAGTAATAAAACTGCTTTCAACTCCCATCGCCTCAAGGCCCAATCCAGTGACTCCTTGCCCTCTTTCAATGGAGCAGTCAGCCACACGCGTATGAATGTTCAGATGCGACTGACTGACGCTGCTCTCTCGAGTAAAAAGAAAAGGACGTTTCATGGTGTTCATATTCATATTTAACCAATGGCTGGCAGCCATTTTGAGAGCCCTGCGTTTTCTTCTATCTGAATATGAAGAGAAGATGACCATTTAGAAATCTGTCTGATTGGTAGTGTTATTCCCAGTCTCACTCTGGATGATTAGTCTAAGGGCAGAGGTCAACCTCAGGCCGGTCGGTGCGGCAGCAGTCTGCTGTGCCAGATTATCAAGTGTGACATTAGTCCGGAGAGGGCCGTTGACTTGCCGATGATAACAATAAGCCCCTGGTACCAGAGTAGCCAACCTTCCATGGCGTATTCATTAGATAAGGGACTGGGGGAAATCTATTTGGCATTTCTTTTTATACCAGGGAAACAGTGGTGCCCACTTAACTCTTCCGGACACAAGTGTGAAGAAGTGGTTTATCGGCCTCCAAGGCTGATGGAATTCTTAGAGCCTACAGGCTACTTCCACAATCTGGATTTCTATTTAACTGCATGAAAAAATGACTGCCATGGAAAAGAACAGTCCTGTGGTGATTTGTTGTGAAGTGTTAAGTCTCCAGGGCATCTCAATCAAGTTGTTTACAGGACATTTTGATTGACAACACTAGTAATGTGAGCAGATTGGGTTGGCATAACGCAGTGGTAACCATGTGAACCTTGTGTTCCCTATTTTCATGTCACCGTAAGATAAGCAATATTTACTTTTGGGTCATATAATCATCCCCTTCCATTTTTATTGATGTTGTCCATAACTGTATCGCACATGATAGTAGTTCAGACTCCACCGACAGCCTGGTCTCACATCTGCCCTACATAAAGTTTTTCCTGGCAGTCTCTATGACCTGTGGACTTCAGTTTAGTCATTAGTTGTGTGCATGTCACTGTCTGAGAGGTTGGCTCAAATGGAGAGTTTCTCATGTCTTTGTGCCACACAAATGAACAAACTGAGAACCACGTAAGAAGTTTGCCAAGAGTTCAAACTTGATAGTGAAATCTCTGCACTGACTAAAGAACTTCTGCAATCCTGATTGTTCCTCAAGAGGATCTGAAAGGAATACTAAGTTTAGACAGTTGGGTCGATTGACTCTCACAAGTGGGATTGCAGATTGCCAGTGATGTGTGTTGGAAACATCCTCCACACTGAGCTCCTTCCAGGGGAAGTAGAAGTCATTCCTTTCACATGGCAACATGCCTTCTGCCCTGAAGCATGGCAACATGGAAATTAGTAATGAATGACAATGAGAAGACTGCATCAAAAAGTATCCTCCGTAGCTAATGAATGCAAAAAAATCCATTTTTAATCTGTGGTATTCAAATGTTTGTTTTTTTCACAGGGACCCCATATTTTTCACCCAATAATTATTTGCGACCCCACCCAAAATTGAATGACAAATTAATTTTTTTTACATCAACAAATAACCATCAATTCATTATTTCAAAATGAAAGAAACCAATAAATACAATTATCTTTCTCAAAAACATTTTGTTGTCCCATACAATGATCTGTACTTTTGTTTTGTTTTTGGTAACGCCACTGAAGTTCCCCCGTGATGCTACTAGGGGTCACGACCCCGACTTTGAATATCACTGCTCTAAATGGTATTTGGATAAATGTTTGGCAAAAAGACTATCTTTTCTGTTTATAATTCACGATCAAAGATCTGACAGCCTCAGAAACCTGTGCCCACTCTGAAACGTTATCTCACAGGCTGCTGCCCAATGTGCCATCAATCACTGAATAAAAGCGAGAGGAAGAAGGAAAGCGAAACTATTATACTTTACTATACTGTAAGATGACAGACAAGACCAGGATTAAACAGACCGGGCCTACAACCAGGATTAAACAGACCGGCCTGCATGAATCTAATCAAATGTTATTGGTCACATGTAGATGTTATTGCGAGTGTAGTGAAATGCTTGTGCTTCTAGTTCTGACAGTGCAGCAATCTCTAACATGTAATCTAACAATCACACAACTACCTAATACACACACATCTAAGTAAAGGATAGGCAAGATTATCTAAAATTTAGTGTATATACATATGAGATGAGTAATGCAAGTTATGTAAACATTATTAAAATGACTAGTGATCCATTTATTAAAGTGGCCAATGATTTCAAGTCTGTATGTTGGCAGCAGCCTTTCTGTGTTAGTGATGGGTGTTTAACAGTCTGATGGCCTTGAGATAAAAGCTGTTTTTCAGGCTCTCGGTCCCAGCTTTGATGCATCTGTACTGACCTCAACTTCTGGATGATAGAGGGGTGAACAGGCAGTGGCTCGGGTGGTTGTTGTCTTTGATCTTTTTGGCCTACCTGTGACATTGGGTGTTGTAGGTGTCCTGGAGGGCAGGTAGTTTGCCCCCTGTGATGCGTTGTGTAGACCGCACCACCCTCTGAACAGCCTTGCGGTTGTGGGCGGTGCAGTTGCTGTACCAGGCGGTGATGCAGCCCGACAGGATGCTCTCAATTGTGCATCTGTAAAAGTTTTAGGTTGACAAGCAACATTTCTTCAGCCTCCTGAGGTTGAAGAGGCGCTGTTGCGCCTTCTTCACCACACTGTCTGTGGGTGGACCATTTCAGTTTGTCCGGGATATGTCAGTTTCAGTTTGTCCAGGAACTTAACTCTCCACCTTCTCCACTGCTGTCCTGTCAATGTGGATAGGTGGGTGCTCCCTCTGCTGTTTCATGAGGTCCACGATCATCTCCAATGTTTTGTTGCGATTGAGAGGTTGGTTTGCAGACAGTATACTCAGTGCCCTCACCACCTCCCTGTAGGCTCTCGTTGTTGGTAATCAGGCCTACAACTGTTGTCGTCTGCAAACTTGATGTTTGAGTTGGAGGAGTGTATGGCTACGCTGTCATGGGTGAACAGGGAGTACAGGAACGGGCTGAGCACGCACCCTTGTGGGGCCCCAGTGTTAAGGATCAGTGAAGTGGATGTGTTTCCTACATTCACCACTTGGGGGCGGCCTGTCAGGAAGTCCAAGACCCAATTGCACAGGGCAGGGTTGAGACCCAGGGCCTCTAGCTTAATGATGAGCTTGGAGGTTACTATGGTGTTAAATTCTGAGCTATAGTCAATGAACAGCATTCTTACATAGGTATTCCTCTTGTCCAGATGGGGTAGAGGAGTGTGCAGTGCGATGGCGATTGCATTGTCTGGATCTATTGGGGTGGTAAGCGGGTCTCGGGTGTCAGGTAAGATAGAGGTGATATGATCCTTAACTAGACTCAGCACTTCATGATGACAGAAGTGCATGATATGGGGCGATAGTCCTTTAGTTCTCTTGCCTTTTTGGGTTGCGGAACAGTGGCGGCCATATTGAAGCATGTCCGTCAGCACACCAGCTAGCTGGTCTGCGCCGGCAGCCTTGCGAGGCTTAACACTCTTAAATGTCTTACTCACGTCAGCCAGGGAGAAGGAGAGCCCATAGTCCTTGGTAGCGGGCTGCGTCGGTGGCACTGTATTATCCTCAAAGCTGCCAAAGGTGTTTAGTTTTTCTGTAAGCAAGACGTCGGTGTCCGTGACGTGAATGGTTTTCTTTTTGTAGTCCGTGATTGTTTGTAAACCCTGCCACATACGTCTCGTGTCTGAGCCGTTGAATTGCGACTCCACTATTTCTGCTGACATTTCACTTGTTTGATTGCCTTGCGGAGAGAATAACTACACTGTTTGTATTCTGCCATAATCCCAGTCACATTTCCATGGTTAAATGCGGTGGCTCACGGTTTCTGGGTAGGTTTTAATAGTCACGGTGGGTACAACATCTCCTATGCACTGACCAGACCAATGCATGTTTCAGACTGGTTTAATTACACACCCTCAGCTTTTGTTGTATGATTTTCTAGAGGCAGGCAGAAATGGTTAATGTCAACATCGACGGGACTGAAAGACTACTCTTTACTGTTTTAATTTCCTATCCAACAGTCTGTAATGTGAAAACGTCCTCTGTTTTCAGCTCCTAACCCCTTTTTTTTTTAGAATGGTCTGAAGAGTGGGACTGCTGAGTCATAATTCATAAGAGGGATTGCTACTACAAAACGATTAGATGGCCCAGAAAATTACCTCTTGACCATTCGGGTAGTTGCCACACTTTGGGAGAGGCATTCAGCTACGCACCATCTGCGCTGTCTCTCTCAATTCCTGGGCAGTCATTCAGAACTCTGTTTTGTAATTACTTCTATGAATAACCCGGATGGGTTAACTCAGGTGCTCACCCAACACAGTGCTCCAAGACATCCAACCCGTGATTTATAGTTTCTTCAAAGATCGCACCTTTTTACGGAGTGCATTGAAAGCATGTACGTTCCATCTGATAACATACTATAGACATTGTTACACGTTCGTGTGAAAAATGCTTTCAAATGAATTGCATTGGGTATATGCGTTGTGATTGTTCCCTCATTTCAGAGTGTTGTAATGCAGCGACACTTTCCCACCCCAAACAGGTGGAGCTGCCCAGGTGACAGGTGGAGCCCAAGATGCCTGTGGAGGTGCAACTCCCAGCCGGTAGTCATGGACACCATTGTCCCTGCAGCATTGGAAGTGACATAATGTCGGAGGAGGATGAAAGTCAAGTCGCTACCCAGTCTGTGAACAGCCCCTTGGGATTGGACCTGATCCTAGAGCACACTGAGCCCCTACTTTCTGAGTCCCATTTCCTTCCTCTTCTAGATATCAGTGAGGAGCCCCAAGACTGTCTGCCACTGGGAAGCTGCTTGATCCAAGATGGAAGCCTGTCTCTGGATGGATGTGTCCAGTAAGTGTGTATCAGAAAAGTCCCCTTTCTCAACTCCTCAACACATTTGTTTTCTATTCCCCTATGGGGTTTTCTCATGTGTATTTGCTGACTTGAAGGATTAAGACCTAATTAACGTGGACAGTTAATTAATTGATAGTAGATTATATTGATCAACGGGGCGATTCTGCAGTCTCCTAGCAGTGAACCATACTACCCTAATCAATGTGCTTTTCTGTTTACCAGTCTGGCCTTTGTTTTTATCTCACAAAGGCTGGAAAGAAAATGGGTGCTATGGCATGAGTTCATGAAGGAGTGCTCCTCTCTCGGCGACTGGCTCCAATTGGCTGAGAAGTCTGCAGACTCCCCGAGATCTGCCAATGTGCTCTTTGTCACTGCCAAGGAGGAGCTCAAGAAATTTGAGGTAAAAGAGACCAGATCAGGCTGTCTAATGGCCGTCTAAAGCCCCATGTTGGTGGTGTTATTACGGCACTGTTTTGTTCACCTGTATAATAGAACAGACAGAACAACAAGTCTCTATCTAAACCCCCAGTTGTTGTGCTCTCCTCTCCCAGAGCCTGAGGACCCAGGCTGGGGCTCGGTTAGTGCAGCTGGACAGTCTGACCCTTAGGAACAGGACCCTGACCAGGCTCTTTGATGGGGCCATGCGGTCACGCCTGCTGGGCATGGCCAAGGACTGTGGTCAGCGCTGGGACCGCCTACACGGAACCGTTGAGAGTGTCTGCCGCAGACTCAAGGTAGAAGGCAAAAGATGTCTAAGGCAGTGTATATAGGGGACATTTATTTTTTGCGCTACATCCAATTCCCCCCCACTTCACATGCTCTCTTTCCTACCCTGTCTTCTCCTGCACCTCCCCCAGCACCGTGTGTCCCAGCGGGAGGAGTTTGAGGGCCAGAGGGAGGAGATGGCTGTGTGGCTTGCTGACATGGACCTTAGGCTGACCGAGGTGGAACACTTCTCTGGAAGGGACACCTGTGACAAGATGCGGGAGCTGCAGGTAAAGGACATGGCCTGGGACTGTACTGGACAGGACTGACCAGCTAAGTAATCTGACCACGTAATCAGCGGTCCTCACTTGTGCCTAACATAATTTTGCGTCTGCTTTACCTGGTAATTTGTCTGTAATTCCCATGAACTGTCCCTGACTTGCTGCTACCAGATGCCAGTACCAGGCCTTTCCCCTGGTAAATGTCTCCTCTCTGATTTGACTGTGCTGTGTGTGTGTATGGCCTCAGACCTTCCAGGAGGCAGTGGGGGAGAATGCGGGGCGTCTGAACTGTCTCCTGGAGCGGGGTGAGGCGCTAATCCAGAGGAGCGAGCCAGAGGACGCCCAAGACATCGAGGCGGGGCTGCAGGAGCTGCTGCTCTACTGTGCCCAAGTATTTGAGGGAGTGGGCCGTCTGCACACACGCCTGCTCAGCATGAGACTGGTATGGTCTGCTTAACCTGTATCTTTAACTGCACCTGCCACTCTAAGACCCTGCTCTTCTAAGCTTCTGTCCGCTGTTCTGAAAGGCATATATGGTTTACAGGAAGCTAGTGAAGAAAAGCGAGGTGGTTTTTGGGTTGTGAAATGTCAATTTCTCTCTTTGCTCTGATCAGCTGTTGCAGGCCAAACACCGAGAACAACTCTACCATTAGTGTATTTTTTTATAGCATCCTTATCGTTATTACCTTCCGCTTATACCTCCTCCTTTGCTCCCTCCTCCCTCCTCCCTATGTCAGGTGTATGAGGATGACTGGGTACTGACTCAAGCCTCTGACTCCGGCTGTCCATCTGAGATCCTGTTGGAGCAGGATGGTGTGTTTGAGAAGAGCAGCGCCCCAGACCAGCGTAACCCCCCCAACCTGGACCACATGGTGCTGGAGTGGGACCCCTCCGTCGACATCGGGGGCCCCGTCTCCCAATACGACGCTGACTTGTCATATTTCAGCGCCCACACAGGTAGGCAATGAAACAATTTACAATGGATTAAAAGTTAATGACGCTTCTAGAATAATCCACGTGTTCTATCCTCAAACATTGGGATACCATTAGAACATTTTTAAATGATTGACGCTGTCATTGTTTTTGATGTGCGTCGGTGAGACTTGGCACCAGATTTGAGGTGTGCTTGTGTCGTTCAAACAGATCGAGAGAAGCCATTGGCCAGAGATGGTGTGAAGAGGCGGAGTTACCTCAGCTCCATAGGCTCTCAGTCTGATCTAAATAACAGCGCAGCAGAGGACATGGTGAGTAGCTCCTCCTACTGATCTGTATTCTGGCGCTTCGCTCGGCCACTGTTCCCTTAGGCTCAGAGGCAGGTCAACATGTTTTTGCAATATTATCAGGAATGTAAACTTATGTTCAACCGGCAAAGGAATTTGGTGTATACTGAAGTATGTGCAGCCGCGTGTCAGGGTGAAACAAATGATCCATTGAAATTATGAGGCACAATGTTGTTGTTCAATTTGATTAACAAGGAGTTATTGTGTGTGTGTGTGTGCGAGAGGTGGAAAATGTGTGTGTGTTAGAGCGAAAGCAATCTTAGTGCTCTGTTTCTAGTTAACCCTAAAGGCAATACTTCCATTATCATCGGTGTCAGTAGGGAGAAGTTTTGTTTTGCTGGTGAGACTAATATAATGCTGATTGTGTTGCACTGCTGTTGAACTCCAACCAAAACCCATTGGAATTAATAGTGGAAGATACATTAGTGTAAGACTGATTTTTAGCATCTGATTAAGCCAGCAATATAAAGACATCAAAGCCTCTGAGGATTTTGCATATTAAAGCAGAAAACCTCAATGAAATGTGTTAGTTCATTCCAGGTAAAATTACACAATCTATCCTCACTTGTGGCTGGTGTTTCCAGAGTCTGGAGAGGAGGTTTGAGTATGCAGGTCCAGAGGTGTTCTCACCTCCCACAACCCAGAGTGTCAGAGATGACAGACCTCTACTCTCTGGCCGCTGGACGACCTCCACGCCCGACGGACCCTCCCCGGAGCCTGTGACCTTTGACCCTGCTCGCATCAGCGCTTGGCTGGGACAGACGCGTGTCCACACCGTCCCCTCTAGGGTCCTTTCGGTCCAACAGCACAGAGCCTACTCCAAGGCTGTCCAGACCAACAGTACTGGGAAGGTATGCCTTAAACCCAGTAAAACTCCTCTGCCTTTTTAAGACTGATCTAGTGTCCCCTCTGACCCATATCTCCTCCAAATTAGAATTCAATGTCGTCTCAGTTAATTGGTGGAAATAATGACTTAGACAGAAACCCTCTGATCCTTTGAGGACATTGACTTTGCCCACACCCAAAAAATTATAGCCTCTGCAGTCAAACGAGTAAAGTTGGAGGAATGAGCTACGAGCAACAGTAGCCTTCATTGAGCGGCGTACTGCATCACATGAGAATCTTCGTGTGTGTGTAGCTTTCTGGAACGGCTGAGAAGATGTGCCTTGGAGCCTCCAAGACTCCTGACCTTCCGCACTGATTAGATTCTGCTTATGTTCCTCTTTACTAGCATTGGTCCAGAGAGGGGCATGTATAGTGAGACATCCACACAAAGGTGTTTGGTTCTATGCAGACCTGCTTTGTGGAAAAGGCTCAATAAAAAAAAAATACAAATTATACTGTGACGAGCTCTAGGAGTCGACTTTCCTTTTCAATATTTGCAAAAATGCATGGAGAATTCAGTGGCGTCACGAACAAAGTGAATATCCATGGACTCATCCACACTTGTTTTGTGTCATTGCGTGCAGCTTTAAATTCATTGCCCACTATTTTGGAAGTGTCACCGCCTACAAAGAGTATCTTATACCTCGTCTCACTCGTAAACAATAAAATTGAGATTTATAAATATATCGGTGTAGCAGAGGCCACGTTTTAAGTGTCACAAGAACAGAAACAGCCCAGGAACATTTCCCTTCTGTTTTTTTTTTGTGGAGGGTGCTTCTTACTTTCTAATTAAGCTGTCTGAAGCCCAGCCTGACTAAAGCATTCTGTTCGCCAGAGGGGGACACGTCCATAAGAAAGTGAATCGCTGTGCTGATGGAAAGCCTGATTTCACTGCAAAGCCTTGCAGAGGAAACTTTTCCAATTCAAAGGGGTTCTTGTAATTTCTTTGCGCTCGTGGCTTAATTGTTCCGCTTTACAGGGACAGCGGAACGCTCTAGCGTTAACTGGATTTTTTTTCTGTCTGTTGTAATTGCAGACGAGCGAATAAAGACACACCATAGGCCACGAGCGGTCGTCAGAACCCAGTGAGTGGATAGAGGCGCTGGTGGTTTGGTCCCATGAGAGGGGGGTGCACGGGAACCTCATTGGACCACATCTCGACGTCTCTTTTCATTTACAATTGGCCTTTGTTGCATAGAAACACTGCATGTAGAATGAGTCTAGCCTGTGCTGTAACCCAAACTGCTGTTGCTGTGTGTCAGTGTGCTTGTTGCTCTGAGGGAAGCCACAGTCTTGGGGACATAGCTGTTCAGACACACGCCCAGGAGCTGTGCTTGGCCACCTGCAACTCACAGTCATGTGACCTCCAGCTCCAGTCTGATACGATGACTTGTAGACTTCAATCAAACCCACAGGTAACAGTATCACATTATTTATGAAGATGGCAGGTTGTATGCATGCAGATCACACTAAAAGTAAAAACCTTTGCCAGCTGCCTTGTAAAATGTTGTATAGGCCTACAGAGCAGAGGCCAAAATGAATGCATCCCCTGTCGGGGTGTGTGTGCGCGCACACACAGTCCCTCTCTGTTGATTCCCCTGTTAATCTGCCAGTCTCCAGAGGAAGAGCTGCACTGCAATGCCTCATGGGAGGTGGTCCATAGTGAGCAACTGTGAGTGAAGTCGTATTCACGTGTAAACTTTGGCTGCCTTTAAACAGGAAGACCAATTCTGATCTTTTGACCAATTAGGTCTTTTGCCAATAATTGTGCAAAAGATCAGCATTGGTCTTCCTGTGTAAATGTAGCCTATATGTTTTAATATTCAATGCTTTGGTTCAACTTCTATTACTGTACTATCATAGTTTTTACTTATTATACGTAGATACACTCAATTAGGCTTAACTTTCATAACTACAACACTAAGTACCCGTCGTGACATTTGATATTCCACTCAATACCAATTAGAAGATGATAGCAAATCTCACTCCTCCATGTGATTTATAGACATTAAAAACAGCACACACTCCCAGTCCCCAAGGTCAATAACAACCCCTGACTTCAACGATGCTGAGACTTTGTAATTCTATCATGCTCCTTCTATCCATTTCCCTCCTCTAGGCCAAATGAGTGCCCTGACAGACAAACCCAGTGCAGCTCGTGGCCCCTGGGGGCACTAAAGACTCTGAGGAGCCCAGTGTTCCTGGTCATCCTGCTGGCTGTGTTCCTAGCCCTGCTGGTCTGGCCCACAACACTCTTCATGGACCCAGAGTGCCACCGCTCCAACTCCCTTGCCCGCACCTTCCAACTGGCCCTGAGCTACGTCAACGGGCCCCCGCCAACCTGAGGGACAAAAGTGTCCCAGAAGGTCGTCACATTAAATCCGTGGTGAGCCCTGAACACACCTTATTCAGGGGGGACAGTCCCAGAAAGCCTTTCCATTTCAAAACCATGAGTAAGGCATTAACAAGGAGGCCATATGAGAAAAGGGAGAAATTAAGAACTATTAGGCCCAATAAAAATGTGGCCTTGGTATTTATTATCTGAATCCCTCCACCAGCCTGCTGGCAGAAGTAGCTCATGACTTAATAGGCCTCATTTTATAACGCTCTCTAATGGCATTCATAATGTCTTACTATGCCAGGCTAGCACTTTTGTTGATTGGTCTGTCATGATGGATTTGTAACTTATTTATGTGGTGATTATAATCTATATGGACGACTTAATGACAGCAAATACTTTGAGCAATTCTCTTTTGGGCTTTTGAAATGATCTGTATATCAATATTTATTATGTCAAAGCTAGAGAGAGCTTTCGATTTATTCTGCACTCTATATTGCAAGAGCTTGGGACTATTGGTTCGATCTGCATTTTTGTCCAAATTGAGTTATTGATCAAGCCTTGTTCTGTTCAATGTTCTCTACCCATATAGTACTCAACACCCAAATCTTGTTAAATTCAAAAGAATATCAGACAAACCTTGCTGACACCTTTCAAACCATTGAGGGTTTGGAACTTTGAAGCCAATTATCTCAGAATCATCTTTTTGCAGGTAATCGTTAGTCCCAAGCTCTCCATTTCACATGGGGTTTCCTCAAATGAATAATACTGAATGCCCGAGTTCGGATTTACTAGGGCGACTTGCAGAGAACCCATTTGTAGGTCAATGGGATAGGTGACCTGGTTAATGCACTTAGGATAAATTAGCACTCCTTTTGTGCTGCCGCTGTGGGTGAGACCTTGTTTGCATGTGCGTGGGTCGTTCGTATATACTCAATGAATTTCTTTTATATCTGCTGCGATGCCAACGGGGTCCAGCTGGAAAACAATCAGGCAAAAGCCAACTCATCTGAGGCCAGTGAAGACCGTGTAAGCCTCTAAACATACTGTATCTGTTATGTAATGGTTTATGGTCAATGGCTATGTTTTTGACATAGTGGATGCAATCCTGGATCTCATCCGTATGTCACAAATGTAATGTCAGTCTTAAGAAGTGAATGGATCAAAACTCCATAATATTATGTGAGGTACATGCAGCTCATCTGAAAATGTTAGAATATGTCTGCCTTATACTTGTAGGTGTGTTTGTGGGGGAGTATTTGCACAGAGTTTTGATTCTTGTCCATCCAGTGTGTATCAGTGTGGAAATGTAGCGAAGTATAACTAATCAGATTTCTTCAAATCAGATTCCTCAGCTTCTTGCATTTTCATGGATGATTTTTAAACTTCCCCTTTATACAGTAAAGGATTCCTGTTTTTGTTTTTTGTTTTTTTTATATATGTGGAGTTCAAGATCTGTACATGCGTCATGAAATTAAAGAACAGTGTGAACAGAGGAGTATAGATCTATTTTTCTTCTACTATGGAATGTGTGTGTGGAATGGTATGTCGTGTGATTCTGATTTGTGCCATTGTGCGACGGCCTGCAAGTATCTGGGCTAGTGGGTGAACTGAAAGGGGGTTTTGTGCTGGTGCATGCAAAAAATGCACCCAAGAATGTTTATAAATTCAATTAGTACGCAAATGAGAGAATGTCGGAAGAATTTGCAGATGACCTGTCCATGGCTGGCCAGTGAAAGTGAATTCTGATGCATAGGGTCAGGGAATCAGGATTGTGTGGCTAAAGAGGAGACATAGTCTTGATTAACAGGGCCACTCAGTTCACCCATGCTAATCAGGGAAATTGTGATGTTTTCAATCTATGCTTTCTGGTTGTTTTGTCCTGTTTTCCCAATGACTAGTAGAGGGGGAGTTGATTATAGAGAGCAAATTGCTGGTTTGTGTGTTTGGCACAACTGTTACAACATAATTTAGGACCTGTGTAAAGATGGAAGGGCACGGTACGCTAGATTGGACTCTGGACCGAGATATACTGCCGGGGATCTGGTGCCACCGGCCATATGACTGTAAAAACGGAACAAGTAAATGCTGCTATTATCCCTTGAAGGACAAGCATTGCGGGCCCAGTGGAGAAACGGGTGTCTGCTGAGTAAATGAGACTTGTCCCCTGAGACATTCTGAGTAAACAGACCTTTCCAGCTGACTTCTAAGGCACTGACACTGATGTACCGTTTGCACAGCAAGTGTGCGTACTGTAAAAGCCAGTGTGAAGAATGTCTGCTTTATACCCCTGGATTTGTCCCTGAATCCTTATCTAACTGTACAGTACTGGCCAATGTTTTTAGGCCAATCTAGTAGAAGCTGAGATGAAAGGAACTTATTTTTTTTTCTCTGTGGATATGGTTCTCTGCAGCAAAGTGATTTGTTTTGCTATATTCCTGCTAAAGCACCAGCAGTATATTTCACAGCCTCAGAGCCTATAAAATAAATATATGTGTATATATATACAGTGCCTTGCGAAAGTATTCGGCCCCCTTGAACTTTGCGACCTTTGGCCACATTTCAGGCTTCAAACACAAAGATATAAAACTGTATTTTTTTTAAGAATCAACAAGTGGGACACAATCATGAAGTGGAATGACATTTATTGGATATTTCAAACTTTATTAAATCAAAAACTGAAAAATTGGGCGTGCAAAATTATTCAGCCCCTTTACTTTCAGTGCAGCAAACTCTCTCCAGAAGTTCAGTGAGGATCTCTGGATCATTCAATGTTGACCTAAATGACTAATGATGATAAATACAATCCACCTGTGTGTAATCAAGTCTCCGTATAAATGCACCTGCACTGTGATAGTCTCAGAGGTCCGTTAAAAGCGCAGAGAGCATCATGAAGAACAAGGAACACACCAGGCAGGTCCGAGATACTGTCGTGAAGAAGTTTAAAGCCGGGTTTGGATACAAAAAGATTTCCCAAGCTTTAAACATCCCAAGGAGCACTGTGCAAGCGATAATATTGAAATGGAAGGAGTATCAGACCACTGCAAATCTACCAAGACCTGGCCGTCCCTCTAAACTTTCAGCTCATACAAGGAGAAGACTGACCAGAGATGCAGCCAAGAGGCCCATGATCACTCTGGATGAACTGCAGAGATCTACAGCTGAGGTGGGAGACTCTGTCCATAGGACAACAATCAGTCGTATATTGCACAAATCTGGCCTTTATGGAAGAGTGGCAAGAAGAAAGCCATTTCTTAAAGATCGTTTACAGTTCGCCACAAGCCACCTGGGGGACACACCAAACATGTGGAAGAAGGTGCTCTGGTCAGATGAAACCAAAATTGAACTTTTTGGCAACAATGCAAAATGTTATGTTTGGTGTAAAAGCAACACAGCTCATCACCCTGAACACACCATCCCCACTGTCAAACATGGTGGTGGCAGCATCATGGTTTGGGCCTGCTTTTCTTCAGCAGGGACAGGGAAGATGGTTAAAATTGATGGGAAGATGGATGGAGCCAAATACAGGACCATTCTGGAAGAAAACCTGATGGAGTCTGCAAAAGACCTGAGACTGGGACGGAGATTTGTCTTCCAACAAGACAATGATCCAAAACATAAAGCAAAATCTACAATGGAATGGTTCAAAAATAAACATATCCAGGTGTTAGAATGGCCAAGTCAAAGTCCAGACCTGAATCCAATCGAGAATCTGTGGAAAGAACTGAAAACTGCTGTTCACAAATGCTCTCCATCCAACCTCACTGAGCTCGAGCTGTTTTGCAAGAAGGAATGGGAAAAAATGTCAGTCTCTCGATGTGCAAAACTGATAGAGACATACCCCAAGCGACTTACAGCTGTAATCGCAGCAAAAGGTGGCGCTACAAAGTATTAACTTAAGGGGGCTGAATAATTTTGCACGCCCAATTTTTCAGTTTTTGATTTGTTAAAAAAGTTTGAAATATCCAATAAATGTCGTTCCACTTCATGATTGTGTCCCACTTGTTGATTCTTCACAAAAAAATAGTTTTATATCTTTGTTTGAAGCCTGAAATGTGGCAAAAGGTCGCAAAGTTCAAGGGGGCCGAATACTTTCGCAAGGCACTGTATATGTATGAGCTAGCATGACTCACGTTAGTTACCACCGCCAACTGAGTTTTGAGACGGCTCCTGAGAAGGACTGCTATGATCAGGCTAACTATTGAAGTTTGGACTCCAGAAGGAGCAACTGACCTTGCAGAAAGAAAGTGCATAGACAGACAGTACTACAAGTCTCTACGCTCAATAGAAGCCTTGCCTGAAGTGTTCCCACTATATATCACAGGTTTTACAGTATCTTACCTAAACTTAAGAGAAGCAAAAAATGTATGTTATTGTGAAGGTGCTCTTGTGAATAAGCTGGCCAAAATTCCAACAGAGCTCTAACAAGGAGGCATTGTTAGCACTGTAAATAAGAAAAACAAGTTAATTGAATCACAACACAAACCAAACTGCACAAGCCATTGGGCTTCCTGAGTTGTAATCCTTTACTTTACTCCATCCTTTGCCTTGAATTTTATGTCTGATTAAGTTGTCAGCTATAAAAGTATCAACTTTCTCATATCACATATTTAATATTTGCATATTTGTCAGAGTACGTCTACATGTAAAAAACAATATGGAGGAGAGGGAGTGTTGTCATGCTGGCTCACTTGGCTAGTTGTCAGGATATTTAGTGAGAGTAACTCCTTCATGCTGCTTTCTGCACTACACACAATGGTGGAAAAAAAGTACTCAATTGTCATACTTGTGTAAAAGTAAAGATTCCTTAATAGAAAAAGACTCAAAAGTTAAAGTCATCAAGTAAAACTACTTGAGTAAGTCTAAAAGTATGTGGTTTTATATATATATATACTTAAGTATCAAAAGTAAAAGTACAAATTTAAAATTCCTTTAAGCAAACCAGATGGCACAATTTTCTTTTTAATTTATGGATAGCCAGGGTCACACTCCAACACTCAGACATAATTTACAAACAAAGCATTTGTGTTTAGTGAGTCTGCCAGATCGGAGGCAGTATGGATGACCAGGGATTTTCTCTTGGTAAGTGTGCGAATTGGACCATTTTCTGTCCTGCAAAGCGGAGACAGAATGGCGGCAGGGTAGCCTAGTGGTTAGAGTGTTGGACTAGTAACCGGAAGGTTGCAAGTTCAAACCCCTGAGCTGACAAGGTACAAATCTGTCGTTTTGCCCCTGAACAGGCAGTTCCTTCCACTGTTCCTAGACTGTCATTAAAAATAAGAATTTGTTCTTAACTGACTTTCCTAGTTAAATAAAGGTTAAAAAAATCAAAATAAAATCAAAATGTAACGAGTAGTTTTGGGTGTCAGGGAAAATGTATGGAGTAAAAAGTACATTTTCTTTAGGAATGTAGTGAAGTAAAAGTTGTCAAAAATATAAATAGGAAAGTATAGATGCCCCCAAAAAATACTTTAAACTACTAAAGTATTTTTATTTAAGTACTTTACACTACTGGTTACAACTAAGCTAATGAAAATGTCAAGTGTTGGAGGAATACACACATGTTGACCTCCTGAGATTTGGGGCACAGGGTTTACATGTTCCCCACCTGTGAAAAGAGGTTTTTCACATCCACTAGGGTTGGCAGAGGGATTGACTAACAAAATGGTGTTTCACAGTTGTGTAGCTCTGTTGTTCCATAGGTATTCTGTGACAGGTCCCCTACCCTATGTCACAATGGCTAAATCCATGGTTGGTCCCCATCGTATCTCTGCCCTCAGCCTAGCACTGGTGGGGGGAGATAGTATGCTAATCGACAGAATGGATCACCATTGGCCAGGGCCCCACATCACACCCCTCCCATCCAACCCTCAGCGGGAGGCTGGCACAACAACAGCCATGATTGAGATTGACAGGTTGTGCACACATAAAGAGATTATAGGGAAATCCCTGGGAAGGCATCACTTCAGGACAGGATTGTTGTTGTATTGGGTGGCTATGACAGCTGCAACGCCAAAGTCTCCCATGCATGAGCAGTGGCGTCAACGTGGCCGCCGCTGTGAACGACACAACCAGTCGGCACATCTAGAAAGGTCAGCTTTCTGTGCTGTGTCTGTGCATGTGGACCGTTCCCTGGACATCCAGATGAAGTATCTAAATGCATTGTGAACACCGATGAGGGGAGACGTGCCCATAAGACACCTACAGGTGGTGGTGGATGGACGTGTGAAGACACTCATGGCATCCATTTTTGTACGGATGAACTCTGAAGTGGCCGTTGGTTGAGGTATGGGATGATAGTCTATGGTTTAACCAATCATTGGTTTGTCTGGTTATGGGAAGGTTGATTGGGATGGTCTGACAACGCAGAGGAAGCAAACCGCCTCCCTCATTTGGATAGATAACCAGAGGTGTGTTCCATATTTGCCTCATCATTGAATCACAGTACATCAGCGGGTCCATCAGTCAACATTGTCAAACAGTCATGTACTCCATTGCTTCCTCCCTGCTCTCGATGAGCACTGAATTCAGATGATAAAAAAGAATAAAGCATTCCACATATTTTCCTCCAGGGCAGAAACTGCAAAAAAAAAAAAAAAAAAAAAAAGGTACCCTGGCCCGTCACGATCTGTTTCAGAGGAGAGTGTGGCTCAAACCTAATTACACAGATTAATGTACCGTGGAAAGTGCCATTACCTAAATGGACACAAAAAGAGAGTGGAGGACTGCGCACATCAAAACCCAAACATTTTCGGTCTAAATGCTAATGGATGCCTCAAATCGGCCAGATGAAAAAACCTATCTTTGCACTGCCTTGCTCTCTCCTAAGATGGATACGATTTTGAGCACTCTTTCATTCCAGTGCCTAGGCTACTTCAGTTGACAATGACTGTTAGCCCAGATAAATTCCCCCTTCCCTATCGCCTCCACTCTGTTGTAATTCGTCTGAATGGATGTCTTGTGAGAAATATTCGGAGGCTGACCGAAGCATGCATCATAGCACAGGCATTGAAAAGTACCCCCCCCCCTCCTCTTTTTAACCCTGACTCCTCCTCCATGGTCTTCCTATTGTTCATCATTGTTTCTGCAGTCCACATTGATTAAATGGAAAGCTTAATCCTTCTAACACCATACTTTTATAGATAGTGATGTCGGCCTATTGTAAATCTATTTGCAGTAAATGAAGGGGCTGCAGATGCAATTAGATTGGTTGCCAGCGCCTCCGAGCCAGTGTGTTTACGGCTGGGTGTCAGAGCACGTGCTGGTCATCAGGCTGCAGAAACCGGCTTCTTAAAATAAGTCCTTGTCGCCCTGGACAAGAGACCGGGAAATGGAGTTGACAGGAAGTGTGAGCCTGACATACATGCACACGCTGTCGCCTGGCATTAGTGAGGCTTCACTTAAATGTGTTCACACTGAAATCCCTCCGCTTGGGGGACATTTGTTTTTATGTTTCAGTCCCTGTAGGGACTCTGCTGTCTGCTGGCTGTGGGATGTCTGGGTCTGAGAGCAGACAGACATCCGATACAGAATGCCAAAAACTAAAGCCATTACTTTGACACTGTTCAAAGCTCCCATCCCTTGTAGGTTGGAACTTAATTTGTACTGACTGTTATGGTGACAGGTTGCCTAGCGGTTAAGAGCTTTAGGCCAGTAACCGAAAGGTTGATGGTTCGAATCTCTGAGCTGACTAGGTGAAAAATCTGTTGGTATGACATTGAGTGAGGCACTTAACCCTAATTACTCCTGTAAATCACTCTGGATAAGAGTGTCTGCTAAATGACTGAAATGTAGTGGTGCATCTGAATGGGTGTTATTTATGATCAAGCCCTTGAATGGAAAATATGTCATTACCCTACACACACGTCACCAGAGGCGGCAAGAGCCTCTCCAGGCACAGACAGCTTTCCCTCTGCCTGTCTGCGACATCCAAATGACATTGGGATTTGCTCACTCGGATAGCGGCTGAAAATAATGTATTCTCTGATTGGATCAGCCAGTGATGGAGGGGAAGGAATGATGAAATATTTCAGGCACGTTGGCTCCAGCCTGCCTAAGCTGGTCAGAGGCATAGGAGAGCCAGCAGTTCTAGCAGGTGATCCCACACAAAAGACAAACACCCCACTCTGGAGATAAATGACCACCCCAAAAAGAACAGCTAACTGAGGGCTACTGGGAAGAGCCACTGTGTATTGTTGTTGAGGAAGCATAGATGGTAGAAACTCCATCTACTGTAACAGAGGCGCCATCCTCCACCCTACCAAGCCATGCCCACCAAATGATTTATTGTGCCAAACTTTGGTAACATTCTGAATTCCCGCTTCAGCTAATGTCTGCACCTTTCTTAAACCCTTTGATGCACCATGCAACATCCCATATAAGGAGAGGATTTCACATGGAGCCATGCATGACACGGGGCTAGCTCGGCTGCACCATGCCCCCTGTGCCCTTAACCATTAAATGGATGCCTTGCTGACTCAAAGCCAGCAGTGTAGCCTAGCCTGCACAGATAGACACGCTGGCATCCTCCACAAGGAAATGAAGGCTCAGGGAACGAAAGAGACCAAGTCCTCGCAGATGTACTGTCTTATAAAATATGAATCACGCACCAATGCTTTTCCAGTGCAGCGCACAATTTACTCTATCCAGGGGACAAATGTTGTCCAATATGAAAACGGATAGGCACAGACAGATATGATGGCATCCATACAGACTGCCTGAGCCCACGGCACAATGTTCCACTGCATCCTCCCTCTGCTCTGGCGCCCCAGGCCCACTGATGGAATTTTTGTGATTGGCTATTTCTCTCCATACACCTTCATTTGTCTTCTGTGTTGTTGTCTCACTGTGTGGCAAGCAAATGGCCACTTGGCTCTCCAACATGGCTGAACAATGCTGATTGGTGAGGCGAAGGCGGATACATCGTGTGGAATCAAGAGATGGTTTCCAGAAGAAGAAAAATCATGTAATAAAAGGGATTTTCCTCTGTGTATTTAATTGGTGGTGGACATTGTGATTGATTAAATGAATTGACTTTTCAATGGACAGTTCATCCACTCGAGGTGTCAATTGTTCTTCATGTGCTTGAAGGGCCATTGTTCCCAAATCACATGAGTTCAAGACTAAGATACAAAGCAACGTTTGGCTGCACACCAAAATTATGGGAATGGGAGCACATGGGAGGATAACCTGTCCTAAGATTACACGATTTTGCGCTTTAAATCGCACAATTTTACGCATATCAAATGCAAGTGGTTCTTCGCTCTAACTGGGCAAATTACTGAGGGGAAACAAATCCGAACCGTACTCTAACCCTCTTGCCTAGTTAAATAAAGGTTAAATTACTAAAATTAACCCGCTTAGTAGTGGGGGTGGGGTGGGTGATCTCCATGGTTGCTAAGGGCAACGGGTGAGATAGATGGTCTGTATTTGCGGAGCCGCAGCTGCGCGTCTGTTAATACCAACGCGACCCTCACGTCCCCGCGCAATTCTCCACACTGGGTTGGCTGCTTCAAGGCATGAGGATGCGAGCAAGGATTTAGTTTGTGTCTTTTCCTGTCTGGAGCAGTTTATTACCTTTCTCCCGCACACAGAAACGGATTTAGCCACACGAAACAAGGTTTGCAGAGATTATTCGTTTTTTTTCTTGTAGCCTGTTTGTTAAATAAGCTATTAAATGCATATGATGATTAATTTATGTGATTTACATTTACCGTTTAATTAACCTTTATAGTCATACAATATGGCTATTGATGATGAAGATCTTGGATGGGCAGCAAAGCTTGGTTTTTGTTGGAGGATCTCAACGTTGAGGGACTATGAACAGGCTGTTGATGGGTGATACGTGCGCGCTCGGTGCATCGCAACTCTGGATAGCCTACATACATTAAATGTTTGTGTTTTTCTGGCATTGCTCTGGTTCGATAGACACTTGTTTGGGAAGACAATTGTGCGCTCCAAAACGTACTTTGGTGCCTGAGGACCTGAGGCTCCTCATTAAATCAACGTCCACTCCCATTCGCCAGACTGCCTCCTTACACGTTATAATTTAAGGGCATTCAAGTGTGAATTTTAACGGGGCCAAGTAGGACCTTAATTCCGTTTTACAAATGTGATCTCTCACGAGAGGGAAAACATTATAAGAGAATGTGTAGCCTAGTCTATGAGCTTCACAATAGACAAGCGCTGGATTTGTGGCGCTGTTTTTTTTTATCAGTGAGGATTTCATATTACTAATCACGCATGTGTTGATTCCAGGATTATATGAATGTAATATTGACTCATTCATCGAAGATGGCTACAAATCATTTTTTTCCCTCGACATGACTTTTGAAGGTGATGATGCATTTACGCGTTATAACGCGGGACAGCTTTCTCAATAGGCCAGCCCATCTATTGTTCGGAATGCGTCTTGGCTACAACTTGGAAATCATTTATGTTGTTTTGGTTAAATTAACGGGTTGAATTCCCTTACATAGGCAATAGCCCAAACATTTCTAGAGGAAAACATAAGTTTAAAATAATTCGGTAGACGTTTATTTTAGGCTAGCCTACACAAAACTGGGCTTGTGGCTTTGTCACATTAGCAATGCAAATGAGCGTTTGAAAAGCACGGGCACCTGCTGTCTCAAGCATATCGCATTGGCTTTTTCACCAGTGTGTCGTGAAAAACATTAGCGTGAGCAACAACAGTGGAATCGGCGGTTTGCTTTCAAAATAAAAGTCCCCTAATTGAAATGTATACAAATAGTGGAATCCTGCCACAATTGGACTACATTCAACTAATATGCACTATACAGCTTAATCTATGGATTGTGAACCCATGAAATGGGGTAACAGCATGCCCAGTGACACCCACAGAACATAACTCTGTAGATTTTACACAAATATTATCATCTTAGCTCTTATTGCGGGACTTTGACTGTAGAAAATCAACTCCCAACTTGGCTTGGTATTGCGCAAAAGACGCTAATATGTGTGTAAACTCTACAGATTTTTGTTCTGTGGGTGTCACTGAGTAGGCTGATACATTTTATGGGTGCACAATCCATAGGTTAGGCCAGGGTTTCCCAAACTCGTTCCTCAGGATCCCAATGGGTGCACGTTTTGGTTTTTGCCCTAGTACAACACAGCTGATTCAACTAATCACGAAGCTTTGATAATTTGAATCAGCTGTCTAGTGTTAGGGCCAAAACCAAGATGTGCAACCTTTGGGTTACCGAGTTTGAGAAACGCTGGGTTAGGCTGTGCAATATGAGTTTCAATATGCATGATAGACTAACTGGGGAGGTGATTTTCCCCAGTCAAAGCCCTGCAATAAGAGCTAAGACGCTAATATTTGTGTAAACTCTACACAAGTTGTGTTCTGTGTGTGTCACTGGGTAGGCCGATACCCAATTTAATGGGTTCAGAATCCTTAGGTTGTGTAGTGCATATATAAATATCGGTGGTGGAAAAACTACCACATTTTCATACTTGAGTAAAATTACTTATATCCTGAACAAAAATGTAAACACAACATGCAACAATTTCAAGTGTTTTACTGAGTTACGGGACGGTGTGCCATGGATTTAGGAGCAGGGTTGCTTGTTTTGTTTCTTAGTTTTGTACTTAATGAGTAACCTTGGGTTACATTGAGCTTTTTTGCATTGTTTATGCTTGGGTTACTTTTAGCTTTTTTTGCATTGTTTATGCAAGTCAGTCAATTTAAATAAATTCATTAGGCCTTATCGTAAGGTTTTCACATGACTGGGAATACAGATATGCATCTGTTGGACGATGCCTTAAAAAAAGGTAGGGGGTGTGGATAAAAATTGTGTGACCCCCATTTGCTTCATGCAGCGTGACACATTTGGCTGTGCAAAGTTGCTGGATATTGGCGGGAACTGGAACACGCTGTCGTACACGTTGATCCAGAGCATCCCAAACATGCTCAATGGGTGACATGTCTGGTGAGTATGCAGGCCGTGGAGGAACTGGGACATTTTCTGCTTCCAGGAATTGTGTACAGATTTTTGCGACATGGGGCCATGCATTATCATGCTGGAACATGAGGTGATGGAGGCGGATGAATGGCATGACAATGAGCCTCAGGATCTCGTCACGGTATCTCTGTGCATTCAAATTGCCATCGATAAAATGCAATTGTGTTCGTTGTCCTTAGCTTATGCCTGCCCATACCATAACCCCACCACCACCATGGGTCACTCTGTTCAAAATGTTGTCATCAGCAAACTGCTCGTCCACACGAGTGCATACACTCTGTCTGCCATCTGCCCAGTACAGTTGGAAATGGGAGTAATCCATGAAGAGCACACTTCAATGGGCAAATGCTCACCTTTGTAGAAGTCGGCCCATTGAGCTTCCCTGAGACGGTTTCTGACAGATTGTGCAGAAATTCTTCGGTTGTGCAAACCCACAGTTTCATCAGCTGTCCGGGTGGCTGGTCTCAGACGATCCAGCAGATGAAGAAGCCGAATGTGGAGGTCCTGGGCTGGCATGGTTACACTTGGTCTGCGGTTGTGAGGCCGGTTGGACGTACTGCCAAATTCTCAAAAACAACCTTTGGTAGAGGAATGCACGTTAAATTATCTGGCAACAGCTCTTGAGGACATTACTGCAGTCAGCATGCCAATTGCACGCTCCCTCAACTTGTGGCATTGTGTTGTGTGACAAAACTTCACATTTTAGAGTGGCCTTTTATTGTCCCCCAGCACAAGCTGCAGTTGTGTAATGATCATGCTGTTTAATCAGCTTCTTGATATACCACACCTGTCAGGTGGATGGATTATCTTGGCAAATGAGAATTGCTCACTAACAGGGATGTAAACGAATGTATTCTCAAAATGTGAGAGAAATAAGCTTTTTTGGAAAATGTATGCTATCTTATTTCAGCTCAAGGAACATGGGACCACCACTTTACATGTGTGTTTATATTTTTGTTCAGTATATTAAGCAAACCACCCGGCACAAATGGCTTGTTTTTTGTTGTTGTTTTTTTACGGACGTACAAGGGCACACTCCAACACTCAGACATCATTTACAAACACACTATTTGGTGTCAGGGTAAATACATGGGAGTACAAAGTACATGTTTTCTTTAGGAATATAAAAAAGTATATATAAAATGACTAAAAGTAAATAGTAGGGATGCACGATATATCGGTGAGCATATCGGAATCGGGCCGATATTAGCAAAAACTGCCAACATCGACATTGGCCGATTGTCTAGGTTAACACCGATGTGCAAAACCAATGTCAATGCTGACGTGCGCACCTATATAACGTAGGTAGATGACGTAATGACGCCACGGAAAATACAGCGCTCCACAGAACAAAAGCAGAAAATTACTAAGCGGACACTTCCAACAACTAAACAAGTTCAAGCCGAGCAGTCATTTGAAAGAGTAAAACAATTCAGCGAGACAACTCAAAGGCGAAATCCATTGTCAAGATGATGGATTTTCATTGCCCTTGACAATCAACTGTTCTCTGTCGTGGATGATGTTGGCTTTCGCTGACTGGTCGAGCACCTCGAGCCCCAGTACACACTAACCAAGTAGGCGCTATTTTTCAGATGTTGCCCTACCGGAGTTACACAGTATTGTTGAAATTAGAGGTCGACGATTATGATTTTTCTACACCGATACCGATTATTGGAGGACCAAAAAATGTATTGGCCAATATATATACATATATTTGTAATAATGACAATTACAACAATACTGAATGAACACTTTTATTTTAACTTAATACATCAATAAAATGTATTTAGTCGCAAATAAATAATGAAACATGTTCAATTTGGTTTAAATAATGCAAAAGTGTGTTGGAGAAGGAAGTAAAAGTGCAATATGTGCCATGTAAAAAAGCTCATGTTTAAGTTCCTTGCTCAGAACATGAGAACGTATGAAAGCTGGTGGTTCCTTTTAACACGAGTCTTCAATATTCCCAGGTAAGAGGTTCTAGGTTGTAGTTATTATAGGAATTATAGGACTATTTCTCTCTATACCATTTGTATTTCATATACCTTTGACTATTGGATGTTCTTATAGGCACTATAGTATTGCCAGCCTAGTCCTGGGAGTTTATAGGCTTGAAGTCATAAACAGCGCAATGCTTGAAGCACAGCGAAGAGCTACTGGTAAATGCAGCAAAGTGGTGTTTGAATGAAAGCTTACGAGCCTGCTGCTGCCTACCACCGCTCAGTCATACTGTTATATCCAATCATAGACCTAATTATAATATAACACACAGAAATACGAGCCTTAGGTCATTAATATGGTAAAATCCGGAAGCTATCATTTCAAAAAGAAAACTTTTATTCTTTCAGTGATATACGGAACCGTTCCGTATTTTATCTAACGGGTGGCATCCCTAAGTCTAAATATTGCTGTTACATTGTACAATCTTCAACGTTATGTCATAATTATGTACAATTCCGGCAAATTAATTACGGTCTTTGTTAGGAAGAAATGGTCTTCACACAGTTCGCAACGAGCCAGGCGGCCCAAACTGCTGCATATACCCTGACTCTACTTTCACAGAACGCAAGAGAAGTGACACAATTTCCCTAGCTAAAAGAAATTCATGTTAGCAGGCAATATTAACTAAATATGGAGGTTTTAAAATATATACATGTGTATTGATTTTAAGAAAGGCATTGATGTTTATGTTTACGTACACATTGGTGCAACGACAGTGCTTTTTTTTGCGAATGCGCTCATTAAATCATTACCTGTTTGACGAAATAGGCTGTGATTCGATGATAAATTAACAGGTACCGCATCGATTATATGCAATGCAGGACAAGCTAGGTAAACTAGTAATATCATCAACCATGTGTAGTTAACTAGTGATTATGTTAAGATTGATTGATTGTTTTTTATAAGTTAAGTTTAATGCTAGCTAGCAACTTACCTTGGCTCTTGCTGCACTCGTGTAAAATGTAGTCAGCCTGCCATGCAGTCTCCTCGTGGAGTGCAATATAATCGGTGTCCAAAAATGCTTATTACCGATTGTTATGAAAACTTGAAATCGGCCCTAATTAATCGGCCATTCTGATTAATTGGTCGACCTCTAGTTGAAATGCACATCTGTGAGCTACTTGCCAAAAAAAACTATATTGGATATTGGTATCGGCCAAAAATGTAATATTGGTGCATCCCTAGTAAATAGTAAAGTACAAATACCCCAAAGCCTACATGGGGCGGCAGGTGGCCTGGAGGGTAGGAGTGTTTGGCCAGTAACCGAAAGGTTGCTGGATCGAATCCCCGAGCTGATAAGGTCAAATTAAAAAACATTATGTTGTTCTGCTCTTGAACAGGGCAGTTAACCCACTGTTCCCCAAGCTCCGTGGATATCGATTTAAGGCAGCCCCTGCACCTCTCTGATTCAGAGGGGTTGGGTTAAATGCGGAAGACACATTTCAGTTGAATGCATTTAGTTGTACAACTGACTAGGTATCCCTCTTTCCCTACTTAGTTAGTTACACTATAAAGAAATCCCACTGCCATTTCCTGGTTGCTAAAACTCTTAACAGTTCACCTAATTTGAGTTTACGTGACAAAATGTAGAGAATCATTGTACCATCTGTGAAATATTTTTTTCCATAACCTAAGCTATTTTTGTTTGAGCAAGTATATGTAGTGTAGAGAATCATTGTACCATCTGTGAAATATTTTTTCCATAACAAAAAACATTTTTGTTTGAGCCATTTGAAGTTGGTGTACAAAACTGAAAGTAAAATATGCAAAAACAAAACTTGAAAACGGGAAGCATAGAAATAGGGCACATAGAACAAATCTACCGCTTCTTAAACTTGCCTTCAAGTAGAATGATAGATCTATAACTCACATTTCTATGTGAATTTGGTCGGGTCGCCCAAAAAGATAAATTCTGCCACTAAGTAGTACTTCATTATTTTTTTTTGTAACCTAAGTACTTTACAACATTGAGTAGGCTATGCAGTGCAATTACAAGATATATATATATTATTTTTTTTTTTTTTTTTTTGGGGGGTAAACTAATAATTGTCCTTTGTTGACTTTATATAACAACATTCGCCCAGAAAAATCTAGTCCAATTGTGGCATGATTCCACTATTTTGTTATCTATTTGCATTAGTTTCAATGGGGTACCTTTATTTTGAATGCGAACTGCCGAGGCCCCTATTGTTGCTCACACTGTTGTTCACGACACCCCCCCATTTCTCTCGGTCTCTCCCTCATTAAAATTATGTTCTATTTCTGCAGCGCATGATTGGAGCTCACAGCTAAACGCAATCGCAGGGGCATCTTAAACCCCCTCGCTCTCACTGCCGGTTTAACATAACAAAGGGGGAATAGAGTACTCGGATGAAAACTGGACAAAAAGGCTAAAGCGCGCGATTGTCCTTGTGGCAGGACATGCAAGCGTGGTCTCCACTCCCTCCACAGACGCACATTTGCACGCAGTAGTAACCTAACTGGGAAATCAGATTAAAATGTGTTATTGGTATCGTGCTCCTTCCTCGAAATACAAGAACATTGTATTACAATGTATGTTGCTGTATTCATTTTACGTCACATGCAGTCACAGGGACCGTTTGAATCATCGAATATGCCAAAGTATGACTAGCCGACATCATAAGGTGCACCTCTGGTGTTTTAGATTGGAGAGAGAATCTATTTCAAATACTCAGATGGATGATTCGGAGAGAACGTGAAATCGGTATTAATCTATAAAGATAGCTTAACCATGGATGACATTGCTACGCTGCAAAATAACCCAATGCAGACTGGAAAACAAGGGCAGTGCTCCGAAACACAATATGTGATAAAGGGGTTGTCTGTGGGTGAATAGATGTCTATTATAAGGGGGTTCGAGTCTATAGAAAATCATGGCCAGAGAAAATAGGGCATTTGTTTGTTTCTGTTTTGCCTATAACCTTGTAATGATGTTATGATACATTTATAAACACTTTCCCAGATAAAGACATTTATCAAGGTGGCTTTTACTTTGGAAGCAGACATTTTATGTCTTCAAGCAATAGACATTTTAAAATTAGCTACGCCTTTTTCTTTGTCATTTTCCATTATGGAGATTTGCTGAAGATTTTAGATTTTCACTCGCCTCTGCTGTCATTGCATGTTATTGTGTAAGCGTACTATCTAGAATGTCAGCTTGTTTTTCCTGGATACTAAAGCCCAGACATAAACCCGTCAAATGGTGCTGAATACTAAACAAAACCACTGATCCACTTTCTAAACAGCAATGCTCTCTAGCCTCTAGATGACAGGAGTCAAACCCTTGTGGCAACATGAGATTATCTGGGGCATGTTATGCCCTGTGTTTATTCCCCTCTGACTGCTCTGGGCCATACATGTCATTTCCACATTCTTCAAATTACCCATCACCTCTCACGTAGAATTTGTCACGTTACATTATGTTGGTTTGTGGTTGGATGCATTGACTTTAAATCCTTTTGAGCAGAGCTTTTCTGTTTTAGAGATGCAGTGTGTTTTGCATCTGCTCTGTCTGGAGTACCCTAGACTAAGTAATGGACTATCTGTGTTGTTGATTTATACATTGAATCCTTTCTCATTTCATTTCCACCAGGTTCGTGGCCCCCATTCTCACCACGGAATATGATGCAGAGGTCCTCCTCTCCGAAGGGAAGTTGGATGGGAATACTGCCATACGTGTCAGCTCGTGATCAATGAACTCAGTCCATTCAAGCACAAACGGAACTAACCTGAACTACTGAAGAAAAAGAGGGGATATAACGACACAGACAACTTTTTGCGGATATGGCGGCGACAGATGCATGTGCAGCACCTGTACAGGAAGATGGTACCACCACCACCGAGACCAAAACAGAGGTGGAGCCCACAAACTCAGACACTGTCACAGAGGCTGTCACATCTCCACCCGAAGAGGTACAACCTGCCGGAGAGACCACAGAGAGCACAGAGCAGCCGGCCGATGGCAAAGCTAAACAGGCCTCTGAGAATATTTTCTCTTCCTTCCTGAATAAGAGTGGACTGGGAAAAGTCATGGGAGGGAAGAAGAAGAAGGAGCAGAGCACTGAGGCTGTGGAGGCTAATGGAGAGGGCAACACAGAGCAGAAAAAGGCCTCTGCCCAAGCAGAAGAGCCGGCAGCCAATGGCACAGAGGCAGCGGCAGAGGACCAGGCCAATGAGAAAGTGCCGGAGAACCAGGTGAAGGTCCGATCCAAATCCTTGGACAGGTTAGAGGACCCTGAGGCCCTCAATGCCACAGTGGACACATTGGAAGATGCCCCGGCAGCAGAAGAGTCAGAGAAGCCTGCCTCTAGTGCAGCGACCAAACACATGAAACGCTGGCATTCCTTCAAGAAGCTTATGGCCCAGAAGAGTCACAAGAAGAGCACAGAAGAGTCTAAGGACGCTGAGGGCAGCGAGGGTGCATCTGGGGGCACACCTGGTGACACAAGTACACTGGACTCCAAGGCTTCAGAATCCAGTGGCCAGAAACGGTGGAAACTGAAAAGGTCATGGACATTCCAGGGGCTGAAGAGAGACCCGTCAGTCGTAGGCATCAGCAAAGCCGATAAGAGCGAGAAGGCGGAAGGGGAGGAAAACCCCACAGAGAACGATGAAGCGGCTGCGCCTGAAACAGACGAAGCCAAGGCACAGGTAGACGGTGAAACACAGGAGAAGACCAACACAGACGGAGAGGAGGAAAAAGGAGCCACCGCCGCCCCACACAAATCAATGAACCAACATGCAGATGAGATCTGGACCTCCTTCAAGAAACGCGTGATCCCCAAGTCCAAGCGGTCAGCAGACACGGTGGCTGCCAGCGGGGAGGAGGAAGGTGCTGCCGCATCTGAACTGGCCGAGCAGACGGAAGAGGCAGGCAAAGAGCAGGCCAAGTCGGCCAAGACCAAGCGAACGCACTTCAACCGTGCCGTTTCGCTGAAAAACTTCATCATGAGAAAGGGGAAGAGCACCAGCGTGGACCAGGGAGACGGAGCTCCGAAAGAGGGTGAGGAGGCAGAAGACGGGGAGGCGAAGAACACAGAGGGCGCGGCTGCCCCAGCTGGCACGTCTGACAGCCGGCAGGGAGAAGCAGATGCTGCCCAGGGCGAGAGCAACGACAAAGGAGAGGTTCAGGTGGTCAATGAGCACACAGCCGCCGACGGAGAGGCAAAGGAGCCCACAACGAACACACTGTCTGGTCCTGAGCCAGAGAAGGCCAACTCAGCTAAGCCCGCAGCACCAGCAGAGCCCGTGGCAGAGGTGAAAATCAACGGTGAGAATGGGTGCTCGAATGGCACGCCCGAAGAAGACGCCATACACAATCATGAAACGACCCCGAAGAAAGACGGACCAACAGACGAGGCCAAACAAGAAAACACAAACTCCATGAAGGACGCGAAGACGCTGAACCTCGTTACAGGAAATGCAGTTGCCCAAATTGGTGAGTTTGCAGTAGAAATAGACTGTGGTGATGGTGACCTCCAGCAAAATAGAGCTAACATGATGACACAGGCCAAATTAGAACTAGGGACTAGCTTTGAGAGGGGGTGGGGATTCCTCAAAATGGAGGGTCCCATTCTGAGTCAGGGGAGGCCAACGCTGAGCCACGTGACCAAGAGGAAGCGCGGAAGAGGATGTTCTATGAGGCTTCTGCATCCACCGTACAGACAATTATGTCAGCGGCCACTGGACAGTTAGAAAATGAGAAGAACCTTCTGGACAACGGTCAAAAGTGTTCTCATTGTGTCAATAGTGGGAACACTTTTGACCGTTGTCCAGAAAGTTCTTCTCATTTTCTAACTGTTCAAGAAAAGTTAATGTGATATTGACCTCAGTTTTCGTCATTGAGCGTTTACAAATATGGTGCTGGGTGAAGCTTTAAGTGGAAGCGTAGTGTAGTTATGTGATACTGGAAGCCGTTCACCTACTTTGATGCAACACTTTGAAATCCCTTTAAGGACACTCAACGCTGCAGTAGGTAACATGAAGCATGTAAATAGTCAGGGAAAGAACCACTGAACCAAACGGTTACTCATAGATATCCATGTCACAGCACACAATAGACAGGTCACTGTGTATAACAGGGCCACTTCATTATTGTAGGGAAAGAGGGTCAAAGAACATCAATAACATTTAGTCAAAGGATTAGTAGTTAAATCAAAGTGTCACTTGGGCTGTCTAGGAACAAGATTAAGCACCTTTCTCCCTGGGGTACCAGTTTATCGATGAAAGTAGTTTTTCCTGCATGTTCGATTCAGTTTTCAGTCAGGGGCCATGTCTACAACATTGTGATTCACCCTAAGGAGGAAGTCGAATGTGCTGTGAATCTGTCCAATAGTCTTTGAGTAATACTAACGCTTCACAAAGACTAATTAAAATGTTTTCTATGAATGTTCTGATTTAAATGTATATTTTAATACATTTCATTTTTTTCTGTTATCATTCACCAGAGAAAAAGGCGGGAAACGTGTGACGACACACAAAGAGGATTAGATCTGCATGGGATTCGTTCAGCGAGGAGCTTTGACCCCCCCCAACGGAGTAATCACATGTTTTTCGCCACGATTCTTCATGGTGAGAGCGATGCAATCCATATAGATGAAAAAAATACTCAAAAGCAATAAATCAGTCATCAATCAGCGCAGTTCTTGCTTACCATTCCATGATCAATGTAAATGTTTTGCTTGTCCTCTACTAGTGAGATTTTATATTGTCAGCAGAAGGGAAGACATCCCATCCTTGTCAAATGTTAATCTCTATGATCTCTCATTCCAGGATCAAAAATACTTAGTTTTATATCAATTGCCATTTTTTGTTTGTAGTTTTGTCAATAGATATTTCAAAGTGCACATTTGAAATGATTGCCCTAAAGACTGCCCCCCCCCCACCCCCAATGTGGATTCCTTAATGAAGTAATGTGTTTTAATCTCTTTCTGTGTTGTTTTTAGACTGTTGTGTACATGAATAAACCACCATAAAATATGAAGTCAAAATGTGTTTTTTTTTCTAAACACATCTTCTCACTGTAACGCAGATTGATCTGCCATTGATATGTTTTGTTGATCAATGGTGTCACGTGTTCGCTAGGAAATTGTCAAAAACTAGAACAATAAAGATTCAAATCGAACAACTAAAAAAAAACGTAATTGTGGAGGCTATTTATGCATAAAATGTTGACGTACTGTGTGTAGGAAGGCATTATGGAAATGCTATTGGTCATTAATCTCTATTTTGATAATCCTACATCCTTTTACATAATGGCAGATTTGTGCAGTATGCATTAGCTGGAGTACTTCCATTTCACAATGAATTGCGTCAACAGGTGAGCTCCTTCAGAGTAAATGACATCCTGTTGCAGATAAACATGTCTGCTATAGTCAGTGTCACTGCCCTGGCAGTTGAGGGACATGTCTGTTACCGTTCTGGTAAATACGCTTGATACAGCACGATACATGAAATCACCACCATACTGTTGTCTGTTAAAACTAAATCTCTGGGATTAAGTTATTATAGAGATGACAGACAGTAAGAGCATATTATAACAGATATTAACCCAACATAATAGATACGTGTTATGTAACGTTATAGGCTAGCTAAAAAATAGGACACAAAATGGGCATGAAGTGATAACCTGCAGTGACAGGCAAATACAGGGTTGGCATCACTGAAATGGGATGTTACCCACAAGCCACAGCCATCCCAGGAATGTGGACTTCAACCATCTAAAGGTGTTCATGACACGATCATTACATAGTCATTACATTCCTGTTGTTCTGCCAAATGACAAATCAATTAGGACAAATAAAGGCGGCGTTGTTTTCGTATGTGTGTCAGCAGTTCATTTTTAGGAACAAACAGAAGCTCACAATCGGACTTAAAAGGTATTTGTTTTTTTGCAATATCGCACAACTGTAATACAATATTGTTGGAAATACTAAGTGGAAGCTGTAAGCTAAACACCCCCCAGGGGTCTCGTTGTTGGATGTGTTGACCAGATAGTTGGTGGTTATCAGTGGGAACAGACACAATAAATCAATTCTGACCCACGCAGTGATGGTGCTCTGCCCTCAGGCAGATCACTGTGTATTGACTATAATGTCTGGAGCATTTCACCCGCTTAGATAAACAGTCACTCTTTAAAAAGGCTATTGTATGATACACAGATCAGTGGAATGTCACTAATGTAGAAAAATTAAAGAAAAGGGTGAACCTGGGACTGTAGTGCAGTGTGTGTGTGTGTGTGTGTGTGTGTAACAGTGAGTGAGAGAAAGCGATAGAGGGACAGTCAGTGATCAGAAGAAAAATAACGATTCTGTGTGTGGGGAGATTTGTAGGGGAGTGTGTATGATTGTGCTGGGCCAAGTGCAAGACTGCATACTGGACAAAAAAACACATTTAATCACATTCCCGCAATTTACCTGTGTAAACAGTGAAAGGCAAGATACAATTTGTAGTAAAGAATCTAAAAAATAAATAAACCAGATATCCACAAAAATATAAATAAGCAGGCATTCAAAAATAAAATTAAAATAGTGAGCTCATTACGTCATAGTTTATCCCATCGTATTTACAACTGCTGCTTACAAAGCTCATACGGGATAATATCCTTCATATACAGACATAGGGTTGTCCAACGCACGGTCTCTGTCTGCAGTGCACATCGTCTCCCTCGATCTATTCCATTTTAGACATCTCAAAATTGGTTGTCATGGTCTCCTGTGGGTAAATAAAAGCATAGTTGGAATGACTTTCCAAAGGCGACATGGTGGACTGAAAAACAAAGATGGACATTGAAGTCAATCGATCTTCACAAAAGCTTTAATAGAAAAGATACATGCGATCTGATCTACCGACGACCCTTTCCATACAAGTATATTCACATTTTGAAGTAAAAAATATATCTTAAAGATATCCCTTGGGACAATCCTAATGGCTTTATTTGATATGCGGGGGGGTTAAAATGAAAAAGCTACACCACCCTTCCACACCCTCTCATTGTTCAAGCCAGCAAGAAAACAGGGAGGGATAAACAAGCTGATGTAAACCCGACGAGCTACTGCTCTTTAATAAGCATGGAGCTGGCACCGCCTGCTGTTCACACCAGGAATAACACCTTGTCTTAACTCGTCAGTCCAGTAGAGGGGGCAGTGCACTGGGACAGAAAGGAAAACATGTTGGCTTGATTTACAGCTGAACTGGATTATGGTTGTTTTAGTCAGAAAAAATCAACTATCCTTTCTGTGCTTGTTTCACACATCATCACAGACTGTAAACTGATTTAATTAAGTTGAGAGTTTCAATGGTCTTACTATGTAATAACCACCCTGTAATACACTTTTAGTCAAAGTGATTATATTATCACTGTCAATCATGGTTAATGTTTCTAACGTTTCCACAACTTCAATTTGTTCGCACTTACACATCTGCCATTGAAGATGGGATATTCTCTTCCACCCATTTCAGATCCTCATCCTGGAAAAAAAAAATAATAATCCTATCACCAAGACAACTTCTCTGAGCCATCTCAGTGCCATCTCAATTCAATTTGAGTTGACTTGGACATGGGATTTCTCCATACAAGTGCAATTTTATGTCCTGAATTGACCCTAACTTTGCCACAGATGTCTCTGTTGACATACTGAAAGATCCTAGCCAGTAACCCAATCCCTAGATTAAAAAACAAACATGACTTTGGTTGAGAGGGTTTTGGCCTTGTGTTGAACTGTTTAGCCGTGACCTCTTACCTCTGGTTGTTGGCAGACGGCCTCCACAGAAACATGATGACCAGAAGGATGGTGGAGAAGAGGAACCGCCAGGAAGCAGTCTATCCACAGTTCCCTCCAGTCCTGGAGAGATACAAAGAGAGTGAATAAGAGAGATGGAAGAGAATGTGAAAGATAATATATATAATGCTAAATACCAGTTCACTAGAGGTCAACTGTGACGTCAAAATTGTCAAGAAAATGTTATTTCCGATGCTCTCTGACTGTCTAGCTTTTCATTTGTTAGCACGCTGGAAACAGTCAAGAAACTATGAATGTGGGTTCATTATCATTTCTACAGTTTCGATTTGGTTTTAGACATTTTAAAGTATATTGAGTTCGATTATTATTATTTTTACTCAAACCACACGCACGTGTTTGGACACCCGTGGCTTAAAAAGTTACGTAACGTAGTAAACAAACACTATTCACCGACTGGCACTTTGAAACCTTGAAGGTCTTCATCATCCAGATAATGAAAATTGCTGAGGCTGCAGAGTAGAACAGTGACAGGCCAAATATATTAGATTAGTGAATGCTTGTAATCATGGGCACACCAAGGTGTATAGTACACTATGTATGAAATGTCTCTGTTAAGTGGTTGCAGTAGCACAGCCGCAGACAGCTCCTCACCAATAACGGTGAATATGAGGGTGTTGGTAAAGTGGCGATACAGGGAGAGCTTGACCACGTTTCTTTGGAGGCGAAGGAGCTTCATGGTCTGGGCCAGGCTGATAAAGATGTGATTGGCTGTCAAGGACTCCCAACATAATCCCAGGACACACCCAGATAACAAACAGCCAACCTTTGAAATACAATTCTCAACAAAAACAGTTAACCCTATAATACCAGTCTTCTTCCATTGACTTTCAACATAACCAACACCGAAGAGTTTGCCCACCTTGTCAACTGAGCTGATATACCTGAACGTAAACCCAAGCTAATCAGGGTGTAAGTGTCTGTAGGTTTTCAGCCATTTTCTCATCACTCAGGAGGAGTTGAGCTCCCTTCTGCCCCCCATGGCCAGGTTAAGCACGGCTGGAAAACCTGGTATGGTTTTAGTCATCGCTATACTAACTGGTTTTCTGGCTAATTGGTTAACTAACTGAATCCACTAAAATACTGTCCTGTCAAACTGCAGGAGAAAAAGAATGTGGCCATCCGTGAGAATAAAATAATGCATTTGTCAAAAGTCAGCAGTTCCTACGAGCTCTTCTAAATAAAGTTATTGATAGCCTTGCTATAAGTGGCCCTGTAATTAAACATGTCATTAATCCATGTGACTATGGCTGATGTCTACGGAGAATATTTTCTGGAAATATTCCCTTCTGGGTTATTCCCTTCTCTGAGACAAAGGCAAGCGGAAATAGAGGGAGAACTGCCAACACCAACCACCACCAAGGTACTGTCGCACACAGGGATTTCAGGAAGTGAGAGCGTTGGAAGATGAAGTCGGAGGGGAGGGGGGAAGGGGTGGGGGGGTGAGAGGGAGGGAAAGTGAAAGGTGAAGGGAAGTACAGTACACGATATCCACCAGCAGAGGGTAGAGTCGAGCACAGCCAACGGAATGGCAGCAAGCGGCACCAGATCAGCTTCAGCCTGAAAGGGACAGAGAGGGGAACGGATACAAGCACAGAGGGGCAGGTGAAAGGGAGGGATCGACAGAGGGAGCGAGGGGACATTATCACATACTCTTCAGGCAGCCATGCAGATAGACAGATACACACCAAGAGGACCCGTGTAGAACCAAACTGCCACTCAAAGAGGGTTGGACTCAAACTTGTTGGAGAAGTTATGAGAGACACTGGTAAAAGGGATGAGGAGATCTGAGTAAGCTTTGGAAACACAGCTCAAGACAAACATGCCCAGGAGGGAGACAAATAAAAGAAGTCTTAATACTGACAGACTAACTGCATACAGTGACAACTAGATTAACACGCTGACTGACAGACAGGCAGACCGATGGCCTCTAATGTCTGACCGCTCCAAAAGGATATCCACCACACAACGCACGAGTCAGTGAACGCCAGAATAATGTCACACAGTAGTCTGCTACTGCCCCCCTGACCCTGTGAGAAAGACAGGCAAACACTGACAGTGGAATGACGGTACTACTACACACACAAGATTCCTGGCATCCTTTGGCCAAAGATGAAGATATTCAACAAAGAGCATCATGGCATTGTTTAGTTTAGTTCCGTATCAAAAACGCATCAACATGTTTTAATAGTCTAGTTAGGTGGACAATATATTTGGGGGGAATAGCGAGGTAGTATATTGATCAGAAAGGAGAGGACAGAGACCAGACTTACCCGAATTGACCCTCAGGATTCCCTCGACAACGGAGAATATAAGGTAAAAATGAAATGAGCAGTCCCACCCCAACCACCCTGTGTATCAATGCACTGAGCCTTGGCCTACACACAGAGAGAGAGAGAGAGAGAGAGAGAGAGAGAGAGAGAGAGAGAGAGAGAGAGAGAGAGAGAGAGAGAGAGAGACAGAGTGAGAGAGAGCGACAGACAGAGTGAGAGAGAGCGACAGACAGAGTGAGAGAGACAGAGACAGAGAGAGACAGAATTGGAAATAGAGTTTAACACTCTCCACTGTCTTAACAATGTGACCTCTTATGAAGGGACTGACTCCCTTGACAATTCCATAACCAAGACTAGCGATGATGACGAGCAGACGGGCCAGGGTCCGCACTGCTGAAAGGATCTCCACAAACACTACTGCCCCGTGGACTGTTGGAGGACACAGCACACAAATAAAGCTTATTGAAATGGAGTACAACAGCACATTTAGCACCACACTAGGAGCAACTATATTTTACCCAATTCCAACCTTGCCCACCAGGAAGATTTCGGTAGAAAAACAAAATTGGCTGAAAATGTGTGTTTAGGGGTGTCCACCAAAAATGACCACTTAAACCCCATGTTGATTTTCTTAAAAGACCAATTACCGACAAAAACGTGTTTCTCAAGTGATCACGTGAATTTCAAGTGAAATTTCATAAGTGAAATCAAGTGGCTTTTCTGTAAGGTTCTTGTCTCTCCCCCTCCTGACCGGAGAGGCCGTTATAGCGGATGCTCTGGAACTCGGCATAGTACACGGCCTTCCCCAGCATGCCCAGGAAGATAACCCCGCCGATCCAGAACTGGATCCCGAGCAGCTCTCTCCAGTAGCAGGCTGACAGCCAAGGCCACAGCGCAGGCCCAGCAACACATAGATGACACACATCACCATGTAGAACTGCAAAAGGGACAGTTAGGTGAGCTGGCAAGGAACTAGAGAGTCTGTATTGTCCGGTAAGATAGAGAGTATGTCCTATAGGACCACACCTTAGAAGCTACTTGTGTTCATTATACTACATGTAATGAAGCTGTAGCGTAGAGTGTTTTCCATGTAGACAACTTACCACGGCAGAATTGACATACGATCATAAGTCATTCTGAAACAGATGTAGTCAAAGGGTTCCCGTTCCTACTGACTTCCACTGCAGGGGGTGAAGGACATAATAATATTAGCCTATTCGTTAATGCAGTTTTAATGTATTGGACACAGGTTTCATGTGATCGGTGGACCTCGTTATGTTGGATGTCCCAGTTCTGTGGTGGGACAGAGTCAGTGGCGGCGCTGCTCTTCTCCTTGATCTCTTTGATGTGGGATGATGAACATGTAAGGCCATCCTCCCAGGTCTGAGCCATTGCATCAAAGTGATGCTGGGGAGTCTAGGAGCATAGAGCTACATTATAGGATCTCTACGTCTAAGACAGCCAGGCATTAGGAAATAGCTAGCTGAACAAATGTTTTCCCTGCGGTACAAGAAATGAAGAACGGCAATTAAAGAAATAGTGTGCTGGTGTATCTAAATCACACTGTTTGTTTAGCCAATGTGTATGTACACCATACATACAGTTGAAGTCGGAGGTTTACATACACTCAGGTTGGAGTCATTAAAACCCGTGGCAGCATCATGTTGTGGGGGTGCTTTGCCGCAGGAGGGACTGGTGCACTTCACAAAATAGATGGCATCACAAGGAAAGGAAAGCAGGTGGATATATTGAAGTAACGTCTCAAGAGATTAGTCAGGAAGTTAAAGCTCGGTCGCAAATGGGTCTTCCAAATGGACAATGACCCCAAACATACTTCCAAAGTTGTGGCAAAATGGCTTAAGGACAACAAAGTCAAGGTATTGGAGTGGCCATCACAAAGTGGTGATCCTAACTGACCTAAAACAGGGATTTTTTTTACTAGGATTAAATGTCAGGAATTGTGAAAAATTGAGTTTAAATGTATTTGGCTAAGGTGTATGCAAACTTCTGACTTCAACTGTGTCTTCATTCTGGCATGTAAACACTCACCACTTGTTTCTTTGCAGAGGGGGCTGGGGCTTTGCCTGTGGCCACAGCTGCCTCTGCTTTGACAGCAACCGTCTAAAAGAGAGAAAATATGATTAAGCTGATTTCCCTGATATGGAGGCCTGTTGCTAGGCTGGGAATCACAGGACCCAAATCGCCTTATTCACATACATCTACATCCACTTAGCATATATTTGATTATGATATCAGAGGGTGTTTGAGTTGATTTACCTCCTTTGGATTCTCAGCGCTCCTTTTCCTCATCTCTTTGTGCTTGACAGTGACAGGCTAAAACAGGGGGATAAAGACAGTCATTCCAATGACACCTAGGTGAATTACTGTGTTACTATTAGGGTTGCAAAGGGTCGGAAACTTTCCGGTGAATTTCAGGAATTTTTCAGAAGATTTTCCATGGGAAGTCAAGCCCGGGAATTTGGAGTACTTTGCTTAAATTTTTCAAACAAGTTAGCTTATAACAGTGGGATACACAAGGCAATGATAGGTATTGTGGCATATTTTGGTTAAACTATCCCCAATTCAATGGAATCTCAATCCTCTGCATGCACAGTGCATTCTTCCATCACATGTACAGCTGATTCTCAAGATCTTACACACTTATGAGATGCTATTGAGCCCACACTGTCTGGCCCAAGGGCTACATGCATTCTGGAAAGTTTTGATTACAATACTGGGTGGGGTGAATATATTTCATATGACATACTTTATTTTTTGTTAACTAGCAAATAGTAGCCTACTGCAAAGTGTTTCTATCATTTCTAACTTGTTTACAATTTCTGGTAGTTAGTTTTTGCTAGCATGTGGGTTTTAGCTTACTTGAGCCTGGTAACTGAGGAGTGTTAATTTGCCTGTTTCCATATGTTTTATTTTAAAACATTTATCTTACAAAGGAGTTGTTTAATCTAACTGCTTAACTATTTATCTGTACATGGAATTGCATTTGTGTTTTTTTTACTAATTTGTTTCTAATCTTTACAGGAAAATGCCACGGGCACTATCTGATGTGAGGAGAAATTCACGCAGCTAATGTAGAAGGAAAAGCTGTGTATATTTGAAAATACTGTGCCAAATCATATGTGAAGAATGCAACAATCTGGCCAAGTGCATAAAGTTCCCTCAGCGCTCACAAGCAACCTCTGACAAAAGTCCCTCTACTTATATTCGAGGTAAAAATGATGAATCAGACACCTTTATTGATAGCAACAGCTCATGTTCCTCCTGGAATTATACGTTGTTTTTTTTACTCAATGGAGGAACGTGGTCAGAGAAATGCTGATGAATGTCTTGCTCGAGCTGGGTATGCAACTGGTTCACCTCTGATATTCACAGGCAATGTGTATTGGAAGAGATTTCTGAATGTTCGTCGCCCAGCATACACCCTTCCAACCAGATATGCTTTATCTACTCATTTGCTAGATGCAGAGTTCAACAGAGTTCAAGTAAATCATAGAGAAAGCAGACTGTATTGAAATCCTCTCTGATGGGCGGTCAAATGTTCGCGTGCAAGGAATTATTAACTACATCATCTCCACCCCTCAACCAGTATTTTACAAGAGCACAGACACAAGGGACAACAGACACACCGGTCTCTACATTGCAGATGAGCTGAAGGCAGTCATCAATGACCTTGGACCACAGAAGGTATTGGTGACAGGCAATGCTGCAAACATGAAGGCTGCTTTGTGTAAAGTGGAGTCCTACCCTCACATCATACCCATTGGCTGTGCTGCTCATGCATTGAATCTGCTCCCCAAGGACGTCATGGCACTGAAAACAGTGGATACACTCTACAAGAGAGCCAAGGAAATGGTTAGGTATGTGAAGGGTCATCAAGTTATAGCTGCAATCTACCTCATAAAGCAAAGTGAGAAGAATAAGAGCATTACATTGAAGCTGCCCACCCACACCCATTGGGGTGGTGTTGTCATCATGTTTTACAGTCTCCTGGAGGGGAAGGTGTCTCTCCATGAAATCCCCATATCACAGTCTGCCGATATGGACAGCCCCATCAAGAGGATCCTCCTGGATGATGTATTTTGGGAGAGAGTGGTAAGCAGCCTGAAACTCAAAACTAGACATTGCACGGATTGAGGGAGACAATGCCATCCTGTCTGATGTTCAAACTCTGCTTGCAGATGTAAGAGAAGAAATCCGTACTGCCCTGCCCACTTCACTGTTGTTCCAAGCAGAGAAAACTGCAGTTCTGAAATACATCAGAAAGCGTGAAAACGTCAGCTCTGAAGCCCATACATAGCGCAGCGTACATGTTGGACCCCAAGTATGCCGGCAAGAGCATCCTGTCTGGCGCAGAGATCAACAAGGCCTATGGTGTCATCACTACCGTGTCTCGCCACCTTGGCCTGGATGAGGGCAAGGTTCTTTGCAGTCTGGCGAAGTGCACTTCCAAGCAAGGGCTTTGGGATGGAGATGCAATATGGCAGTCTCATCCAACATCTCATCCACCACCTGGTGGAAGGGACTTTGTGGATCAGAGGCTCTTTCCCCTGTTGCCTCCATCATACTCCAAATCCCACCAACATCAGCCACCTCAGAGCGAAACTGGTCCTTGTTTGGGAACACACACTCCAAAGCACGCAACAGGCTGACCAATACAAGGGAAGAAAAATTTGCCCAGATGGCCACCAATTTGAGGCTTTTTGATCCTGACAACAAGCCATCCTCAACAAGGTTGGAAAGTGACAGTGAAGATGAGGCCTAAGAGTCTGATGTTCCAGAGGTGGACATTGAGGAGGTCAAGGGAGAAGACATGGCAGCCTGAGAGGAAAACAACCAAAGCTTTAGTTTACAGAATTAGAAAAAAAAGCTTTAGTTTACAGTAAGCCTAGTCGGCTCCTCAAATCTGTTGAGAAAGACCTGTTACTGAAAACAAAGCAGAGTAGCAACCATTAGACAAGGATACGCTGTGAACTCCATAACATAGCCTCGCCATGAGCTGTAATGTATGAAAACACTTATTCAGAATTACAAGCAATTCCTAATGATCAGTTACGAGCTGCTATATTTAGGTCACACTTTTGTGAACAAACAAACTCAGGAAGACGACATGAAAGAGCGAGGTGGAACATATGAGGTTGTGGTATTTGTTTCACCGTTGTGCTGTTTGTAGTATGCTTTTTCCCTCACTTTATTTCACTATACTGATCCCACTAGTTCTACTTGCCATTTAATAGGAAGTTAACTTCGCTAGTAGCTATCTTATTTAGAACCAAAGAAGGTCATTGCTGTGTTATTAATCTCACAAAACCAGATGTTGTAACGGCTCTCGTGGGTTGAGGAAGGAGACCAAGGTGCAGCGTGGCAAGCGTTCATGATTTTTAATTAACTGAACACCGCAACAAAATAACAAAGTAGAAAAAACAAACGCGCACAGCTCTGTCATGCAACAAAACAGCTAAACAGAAAATAACCCCCCCCCCTCCCACAAAGCCCAAATGGAAAATCACAACTTATATATGATCCCAAATCAGAGACAACGATAGACAGCTGCCTCTGATTGGGAACATCACTAGGCAAAAACAAAAAAGAAATAGAAAACATAGATTCTCCCACCCGAGTCAAACCCTGACCTAACCAAACATATATAATAAATAAGGATCTCTAAGGTTAGGGCGTGACAGATGTGTATCTCTGAATATTGCATTATATGGCATAGCTGTAGAGTCTGGCACACAACATTACTGTGTAATTAATATTTGATCATGTAAATGCAGGGATATTTCTGAGGTACCATAAAATAAAGTGCCACCATACTTTCTTATGAGACCCTCCATTGCCATATACTGTACCTCACTGTGTGTCATGTGCTGTTTGCACTCAATGGCAGGGTACTGATAAAACACATAGAACCCACTGCATCCTTCCTGCTTCACAGTTGTCGTTCTGAAGTAGCTCCCTGCCTTCAGAGGCTGCAAATCAAACAGGTATGATGAAGTTAATAAGTAGGTTAATAAGTATTTGCACAAACCACAGTGTCTATACAGTCATAAAACATGAATGACACTGCTCTCCATATCGAGACCCTAAATCTTGCATTGCCTGTTGTTAAATTGAGAACAATTGGAACTAGCTGAAAAAAAGGAAAAGCTGGAGAGTTTATGGAATACAACAGCCTGAATGAGCCCATTCAGAGTGCAGTGAGTTTCTAAATGAGAGAGAGGAACTTACGTGGAGACCGAATACCTCTTCGAAGCAGCGGGAGCTCCTTAGGCACCAGGAGATGTTGAGTTTTACCGGAGGTTCACAGTGTTCCGTCAACCCTGAAACAGCAGACATCTTATGAAAACAACTTAGTCACAGAGCTCTCTCCAGATCTGTTCCTGTCTGAGGGCCAGAGTCAGGGCTAGAGGCTACTACTTCCTCCCCCAACAACTTCCTCCCCCAACCTCCCCATGCTCTTACTGTAGACACAATAAAGTAGCGTATTGTGTACAGTAATGATATCATACAAATATCCTGCATTGACAGTACACCATCCTACAATACTAGTTAGAAGAAGGGGCAATCATGTTCTTGCTATATGATATTCTACAAGGTTCAGTAAATAACTGAGTTTTATCCTAACTTTCAGGAACATAAGCAAGGTTATCGCCTACTTACATTTCAGCTGAACTGTATTGTTAAACATTGTCTTGGTGAAGAAAAAGCTCTGCTTTTTCAAAGTTTCCTGTAACACAAGCTGTGAAAAAATGTCAAACATATGAGTACTGCAAATAGATTTGGACAACATTTAGATTAAAAACCTGTTGGGTTTTAAATGATCTGAACAAAATAGCTGAATAGTTGGAACGTAGGTAGGCATGATGGTGAGCCAAGATTCAATATTTGCCCAGGGGCAGGATGTCTATGAATGAATGGATCGGATCACTTACTATTTATTACTTGTATTGATTGACTAGTCGTGAAACAAACCCATATTGACTAACACTGATAGAGTAAAATAAAGGATCATTTGGCCGGCCTAATCAAGGGAGAATGATAGTGTTACATTGCGTATAATACAGTGGAAGCAGTGCCCTAACCCATCTGGACAAGAGGAATACCTATGTGAGAATGCTGTTCATCGACTACAGCACGGCATTCAACACCATAGTACCCTCCAAGCTCGTCATCAAGCTCGAGACCCTGGGTCTCGACCCTGCCCTGTGCAACTGGGTACTGGACTTCCTGACGGGCCGCCCCCTGGTGGTGAGGGTAGGCAACAACATCTCCTCCCCGCTGATCCTCAACACTGGGGCCCCACAAGGGTGCGTTCTGAGCCCTCTCCTGTACTCCCTGTTCACCCACGACTGCGTGGCCACGCACGCCTCCAACTCAATCATCAAGTTTGCGGACGACACAACAGTGGTAGGCTTGATTACCAACAACGACGAGACGGCCTACAGGGAGGAGGTGAGGGCCCTCGGAGTGTGGTGTCAGGAAAATAACCTCACACTCAACGTCAACAAAACTAAGGAGATGATTGTGGACTTCAGGAAACAGCAGAGGGAACACCCCCCATCCACATCGATGGAACAGTAGTGGAGAGGGTAGCAAGTTTTAAGTTCCTCGGCATACACATCACAGACAAACTGAATTGGTCCACTCACACAGACAGCATCGTGAAGAGGGCGCAGCAGCGCCTCTTCAACCTCAGGAGGCTGAAGAAATTCGGCTTGTCACCAAAAGCACTCACAAACTTCTACAGATGCACAATCGAGAGCATCCTGGCGGGCTGTATCACCGCCTGGTACGGCAACTGCACCGCCCTCAACCGTAAGGCTCTCCAGAGGGTAGTGAGGTCTGCACAACGCATCACCAGGGGCAAACTACCTGCCCTCCAGGACACCTACACCACCCGATGCTACAGGAAGGCCATAAAGATCATCAAGGACATCAACCACCCGAGCCACTGCCTGTTCACCCCGCTGTCATCCAGAAGGCGAGGTCAGTACAGGTGCATCAAAGCTGGGACCGAGAGACTGAAAAACAGCTTCTATCTCAAGGCCATCAGACTGTTAAACAGCCACCACTAACATTGAGTGGCTGCTGCCAACACACTGACACTGACACTGACTCAACTCCAGCCACTTTAATAATGGGAATTGATGGGAAATGATGTAAATATATCACTAGCCACTTTAAACAATGCTACCTTATATAATGTTACTTACCCTACATTATTCATCTCATATGCATACGTATATACTGTACTCTATATCATCGACTGCATCCTTATGTAATACATGTATCACTAGCCACTTTAACTATGCCACTTGGTTTACATACTCATCTCATATGTATATACTGTACTCGATATCATCTACTGTATCTTGCCTATGCTGCTCTGTACCATCACTCATTCATATATCCTTGTGTACATATTCTTTATCCCCTTACACTGTGTATAAGACAGTAGTTTTTTGGAATTGTTAGTTAGATTACTTGTTCGTTATTACTGCATTGTCGGAACTAGAAGCACAAGCATTTCGCTACACTCGCATTAACATCTGCTAACCATGTGTATGTGACAAATAAAATTTGATTTGATTTTGATTTGATTTGAAGCGGTTACAATGTTACATTGTCGCCAGAATCGTGCACGGTGCGTAAAACGAAGGCAAGTGTTGTCTCAATGCCTCCTTCTGTAGATTGCGACAGTATATCAACTGTTGAAATAGATTAATCTGGATGAACTAAACAATGTTCTTAACAAGATATCATAGCCTATCTATGCTACCTATGATGTTTTGATAGCGTAATAAAAGTGACATTTTTATTAACTTGTATTCACTTTACACGCCCGTTAAATGCAGTGTCAGAGCCGGGTAAACGGACCGTACACGTGAACAGTGTACGTTGTCTTGTCTTGTGCGTGGTCAATAACACTGTTTTCATGTCGCTCGCCATTTGTACCAGGACGAATCCACAGCGACAACTTCCCGAGCGCTCCTGCATCCTGCCTGGGTCCTTTGTCTGACATCACAATGTAGGCGGTCTTCCGTGGACAACAAACCGGAGAAAACGTTTTCAACTTGGGAAGGAGAATGTACTTTCTTATTGGACAAGTTCACACAGCGTAGCTTCTTCGTTTTCAAATGTTTCCCCCCGTTTCAGACATCTACATTGCATGCAAGATGTAGGTTATGCAAATAGGTCTATATTTCGAAAGGAAAAATGCCATTCTAAAAATGTTTTTATTACGACATGAAATCTTATGCCATTGTTTTGTAAAACAGCATCAGTTAATGCAATGAACATTAGGCCTTGTACCCTCAATTGATCATTATTTTAAATCTATGTGACTCAAACATAATACAAGTGTTGTAAAAGTGTCGTCTGAATTAGTCTCATCATCCCTAATATCATCAATAGGGAAATGCTAGTTATTCTTGACATAACCTTACGGGTTGTAGGACCCAGAGTCATTTCGACCTGTCTCTCCCTATGGTGCGCACTTCTCTATTGGGCAGGGGTGTGGAGCTCTGATGCATTGAAAAATAACTCCTTGCGGAATTGGGTTTGTACCAAGAAGGAGTGCCGTCACGTCAGTATCTGCCGAATTCAGCAACGCATTTGTTCCCTGTAAGTATTATTATCAATTTAAGGGAATCAGATTGCCTTCACAAGTTTATCAGACTGTTTAACGTTGATTTGTTTTGTCTTCTTCGTCACTTTTGACATCTGCTGCAGAGGTTATACTGTTTGTGATACTTACCAATACAGGCCAGGGAGAAAAAGTTTTCAGAGGGAGCCCCAACACCAATAACACATTTATTACAGCCGGACATACTGTATTATGGCTCGTTTTCTCTCTCTGTTGTCGCCTTTTTGTTTAATCGATCAGATGTTTGATGTCAGATGTTTCTCTCTTGACTCCTTTTGTAGATTTTCGCCTCTGTCCCTTCACAAGATGTTTCTGGCCAAAAGACTCATTGGTGGCATCCTGGATGTTGTGAGGTAGGCCTGGCTCCTTTACACACACATACACACACACACACACACACACACACACACACACACGCACACGCACACGCACAAACACTGTCAGTGAAACGGATGTGAAACGGCTAGTTTAGTTAGCGGTGCGCGCTAAATAGCGCTTCAATCGGTGACGTCACTTGCTCTGAGACCTTGAAGTAGTAGTTCCCCTTGCTCAGCAAGGGCCGTGGCTTTTGTGGAGCGATGGGTAACGATCCTTCGAGGGGTGACTGTTGTTGATGTGTGCAGAGGGTCCCTGGTTCGTGTCCGGGTATGGGCGAGGGGAGGGGATGGTCTAAAGTTATAAGGTTACATCAGTATACTGACTTCATTCATGACATTTCTAACATTTATTAAATAGTAATAGGTCTTTCTTGTTTTCTCCAACAGCAACATCGACCCTGGTCAATTTGTGCCATCAGATCCTGTGAGTAAACCCTTTAGCACCAATTTTCCTTCAGAACATCATCAATCAATCAATCAAATGTATTTATATAGCCCTTCTTACATCAGCTGATGTCACAAAGTGCTGTACAGACACCCAGCCTAAAACCCCAAACAGCAAGCAATGCAGGTGTAGAAGCACGGTGGCTAGGAAAAACTCCCTAAAAAGGCCAGAACCTAGGAAGAAACCTAGAGAGGAACCAGGTTATGAGGGGTGGCCAGTTCTCTTCTGGCTGTGCCGGGTGGAGATTATAACAAAACATGGCCAAGATGTTCAAATGTTCATAGATGACCAGCAGGGTCAAATAATAATAATCACAGTAGTTGTCGAGGGTGCAACAGGTCAGCACCTCAGGAGTAAATGTCAGTTGGCTTTTCATAGCCGATCATTCAGAGTATCTCTACTGCTCCTGCTGTCTCTAGAGAGTTGAAAACAGCAGGTCTGGGACAGGTAGCACGTCCGGTGAACAGGTCAGGGTTCCATAGCTGCAGGCAGAACAGTTCAAACTGGAGCAGCAGCACGGCCAGGTGGACTGGGGACAGCAAGGAGTCATCAGGCCAGGTAGTCCTGAGGCTCAGGTCAGGTCCTCTGAGAAAGAAAGAAAGATTTTTAAAAAAGAGAGAAAGAGAGAGCGAATTATAGAGAGCATACTTAAATTCACACAGGACACCGGATAAGACAGGATAAATACTCCAGATATAACAGACTGACCCTAGCCCCCCGACACAAACTACTGCAGCATAAATACTGGAGGCTGAGACAGGAGGGGTCGGGAGATACTGTGGCCCCATCTGACGATACACCCGGACAGGGCCAAACAGGCAGGATAAACCCCACCCACTTTGCCGAAGCACAGCCCCCACACCACTAGAGAGATATCTTCAACCACCAAATTACCACCCTGAGACAAGGCCGAGTATAGCCCACAAAGATCTCCGCCACGGCACAACCCAAGGGGTTGTCTTATGATAGTGCACTCACTGCCGACTGGAAAGTTTTAGAAGTTAACACTACTCTTTTGAGCAAAGGAGCCACAACTATTGCTGTCCTGCATGCTAGATCGTAGTGAAGAGGGCTGTGAGTGTTAGTGTTAACAGAACCTGGTCTGTGTTTGTGTCCTAGCCCCCACCACGCAGACCTCTGGCCTACGCGGAGCAGAATGAGAACGACGAGGAGAGACAGTTCCGCAAGGTGTTCCAGCAACTTGCTGGGGATGTAAGTAGTTATTGTTTTTCAACTTATGCACTCCTACTACTATCATATCTGATCCTATTCACCTCCAAACCTACTGTCCTTTCCTATCCTATTCAGAGAAGTAAAGAGCCCAGATAAGTCAAGAGTGCCTCTTGATTCTCTTGATTCAAATCAAATCAAATCAAATCAAATCAAATTTTATTTGTCACATACACATGGTTAGCAGATGTTAATGCGAGTGTAGCGAAATGCTTGTGCTTCTAGTTCCGACAATGCAGTAATAACGAGCAAGTAATCTAACTAACAATTCAAAAAAAAAACTACTGTCATACACAGTGTAAGGGGATAAAGAATATGTACATAAGGATATATGAATGAGTGATGGTACAGAGCAGCATAGGCAAGATACAGTAGATGATATCGGGTACAGTATATACATATGAGATAAGTATGTAAACCAAGTGGCATAGTTAAAGTGGCTAGTGATACATGTATTACATAAGGATGCAGTCGATGATATAGAGTACAGTATCAACGTATGCATATGAGATGAACAATGTAGGGTAAGTAACATTATATAAGGTAGCATTGTTTAAAGTGGCTAGTGATATATTTACATCATTTCCCATCGATTCCCATGATTAAAGTGGCTGGAGTAGAGTCAGTGACATTGACAGTGTGTTGGCAGTAGCCACTCAATGTTAGTGGTGGCTGTTTAACAGTCTGATGGCCTTGAGATAGAAGCTGTTTTTCAGTCTCTCGGTCCCAGCTTTGATGCACCTGTACTGACCTCGCCTTCTGGATGGCAGCGGGGTGAACAGGCAGTGGCTCGGGTGGTTGATGTCCTTGATGATCTTTATGGCCTTCCTGTAGCATCGGGTGGTGTAGGTGTCCTGGAGGGCAGGTAGTTTGCCCCCGGTGATGCGTTGTGCAGACCTCACTACCCTCTGGAGAGCCTTACGGTTGAGGGCGGTGCAGTTGCCATACCAGGCGGTGATACAGCCCGCCAGGATGCTCTCGATTGTGCATCTGTAGAAGTTTGTGAGTGGTTTTGGTGACAAGAATTTCTTCAGCCTCCTGAGGTTGAAGAGGCGCTGCTGCGCCTTCCTCACGATGCTGTCTGTGAGAGTGGACCAATTCAGTTTGTCTGTGATGTGTATGCCGAGGAACTTAAAACTTGCTACCCTCTCCACTACTGTTCCATCGATGTGGATGGGGGTGTTCCCTCTGCTGTTTCCTGAAGTCCACAATCATCTCCTTAGTTTTGTTGACGTTGAGTGTGAGGTTATTTTCCTGACACCACACTCCGAGGGCCCTCACCTCCGAGGGATTCCAGCTATGAGTCATTGAGAGACGTTCACCTAAGGCTTTCGGCTATCAAATTCAGTTTCCATAAGTGTGCCATTGTATAATCAGGTCTGTTGTTGAATGTTTTAAAGAGGCTGTTTCGTTATGTGGGTTTCCACAAGGACAACACACAGTTGGTAAAATTATTTACATTAACCCACTGTTAGTGGTTTATTGTAATATAGTGCAGACCAATGACCAGTGTGTTAATTAAGTTCCAGTATTGTTTGTGGTGTATTATCTTTTGTAGGTGCAGCCAACTATCCATGGCATGGATGGTATTTCATTTTTGGGCTGATGATACACTGGCACAATCAGTGTAACCCTGTTGTTGCCTCTTGTATCCCAGTTAAGTCTTGTTTGCATTCCAAACCCCTCCCCTCCAGCCATTCACCCTGCTTAATCTGGAGCCAGTCTTCAGAATGTGGTTCAACTATCTACACAGACATGGTGAATTTGAAGCTTCAAATGTGCTGTCTGTCATGCACTGCTGCCAACTAATAGAAGCCTTTTGGAAGAGTACCGTGAAGAGCTCCGGTTGGCTTAAATCATTGATTGGTTATAGTCACTAATGCCCAGGGCTCCACAGACATTTCCTTCCTGTGACGAACACTGCATCATGGACTTTGACAACTTCATTGGGCGCCTGGTTGCTCACAATGATTCCCTGATGTTGGATCAGGCAGTGGTGGAGTAAGAGACCGGGGATGTGGTTTGCTGAGAACCCAACCCTGGTTTATTCCACTGACAAGAAGAGGGACTGGTTCCTCCTCTATGTGCTTCCTACCATTGTCTGACAGGGCGGCTCTCTTGCCTGGTTAAGTTTTGTGGGGGTGGGGTTGTAGATTGTGTGAGTCATAGATAGGGGTGGATACATGTTCTACTGGTAGGCTCAGTTGGCAACGATCGACTTTAAACTGATGACTAGCCCGAACTCATTGAGGCCTTACTCATAAGGGGGGGAACACAAGATTCATATGGAATGAAACCTGAAGATATACCTGCCGCAAATGTGTCTGCTGAAAGTTGATACAATGACTTAGGTTGTTCTAATATGTCACGCACAAATCCAGAGAGAGAGATGCATTGGGTCCATGATTGTACTCCTAAAACATATGTTCATTAAAGTAGTCTCGGTGTCCTTATCCTTTTGTGAGCTGACTTGTGACCCAAGTACATGTAGGCATATAGAGCGTATGAGGATTTACTGTATCTCTCTGTGCATTATAGGACATGGAGGTGAGCCCCACGGAATTGATGAACATCCTCAACAGGATCATTGGCAAACGTGAGTCCTATTCTTGCACAAACACCATGCTTGTGTCTATATTTGTCTTTGTACACCTCTTGCACACATAATGGAGTCGAAGCGCAAGACTGGTTCCAAGGAATGGTTTTCTGTATTGTAGTGAAGGAGTGGTCTGTCTGTTTTCATTTCAGGTAGTGACCTGAAGACTGATGGCTTTAGCATCGAGTCATGCAGGAGCATGGTGGCTGTCATGGATGTATCCTTCCACATCAGTGTCTGTATTAGGATGGAGGACTATACTACACTATTCTATTCCATACTATACTATCAGAGTAGTTGATATTAAGTTTTACCTTAACCCTGAGCACACAGAGTGACAGCACAGGAAAGCTAGGTTTCCATGAGTTCAAGTTTTTATGGAACAACATCAAGAAATGGCAGGTGAGTTCAGTCCTCTTGTTACATTTTTGACAATCGGCACTGTATGAACAATTGTGTGAAATGATGGACATTTCTGTGAAACGTTTGCCTTGAACTAGAAATGATTTACATGTATTTGCAAGAAATTCCTATAACACCCCATACAACTTCCAACAGTCCTCTTACTCCATTAATGTAAGAATTGTTGTTTTATAAATGTCATGTTAATACACTCTTTATAAAAGGTGCTGTGGCCACCGGACTATTACATTGACCCCCCCCTTCCATTTGTTTTGTACACTACTGTTACTCACTGTTTATTATCTATGCATAGTCACTTCACCCCTACCTACATGTACAAATGACCTTGACTAACCTGAACCACCCGCACACTGCCTTGGTACCGATATCCCCTGTATATAGCCTCGTTGTTACTTTTTATAATTAACTTTATTTTTTGTAAATATTTTCTTAACTCTTCTTGAACTGCACTGTTGGTTACGGGCTTGTAAGTAAGCATTTCACGGTAAGGTCTACACCTGTTGCATTCGGCGCAGGTGACAAATAAAGTTTGATTTGATGAACTTTGACCTCTCGGTGTATCTTTATTTCCGCTATGATTCAGTGCATCTACATATCAAATGACGCGGACCGCTCCGGGCTCATCTCCTCACAAGAGCTTCCTGCTACCTTCAAAGCTGCAGGTGAGCTCAGAGACCAGGAGAAACGGAACATGGAATTGCATATCTTTGACATCATACTATAAGGCCCTTTATAACAGTGACAACAAACAGCCATGACAACTGATGAAAGCCAGCTTGTCCCTGCATTAAGGTGTTTGTTCTCATTGGTGTCTCTCTCCTGTTATGTCCGTGTGCAGGCTTCCCTCTCAACGACCAGCTCTTCCAGTTGATGGTACGCAGGTACAGTGATGAACAGGGCAACATGGACTTTGACAACTTCATTGGGTGCCTGGTCAGACTGGACGCTATGTGTCGTAAGTGACTGATCCTCAATGCTCTCCTGTTCAGTCCGATTATGTTCTTGATTTCAGACTATTTCCTTTTCATTACCCTTCAGTAATAGTGTTTTGTGCATTTTCAGGAGCTTTCAAGACTCTGGACAAAGATGATAATGGAACTATCAAAGTCAACATCCAGGAGGTAAATTAGGTTTCACTATTTTCTCTTTGCATTTGAACAATGTGTTTAGGGTTAGGGACCATTTTTAAGATGAATGACTGGATATAGGAACTGAAATTAGACCTAAATAACCACACATCTTTCTGTGTTCTGCTTTCTCCACAGTGGCTTCAGTTGACCATGTACTCATAAAACATCAAGGAAAGCCTACAAAAAGCCTTCATTAATCTCTCTCCATTTTAAGATTTTTATTTTATATTACCATTGTTATTATTGTTTGACAGATGTTCATACATCATTGTCATGAATGTTCATTCAATTTATCACTAGATAGCAGCATTGCAGAAACACCAGGAAAGCACACATTTACTTTACTACCTTTCTACAGTCCAAATATTTGAACGTTTTTTGTTTTCCTTTTATCTGGCAACACACCTTTGGTCACACATTCCACACTGCTATGTAATGTAATATATACATTCTAGTGCTCAATAAAGAGGGCAATATTACCTAATACTTGCAGCTATCTCATTTATTACAGTTTCTATGTTCTGCTTTTGCTCATTTAAGAAATGTTCTCTCATGTGTTTGTAAATAACTAATATTTTTGTGTTACTGTAGAAATTTCACAGACTTTTACAAACCAATTCATTAATAAAGTTGATTGTTATTCAGTTATTCATCAGCACCTCTTTTAACATCCACCTCTGCTGACTAATAGCCAGTGGTGGAAAGTACTGAAGTAAAAAATACTTTAAAGTACTACTTAAGTCGATTTTGGGGGTATCTGTATTTTACTATTTATAATTTTGGCAACTTACTTTTTCTTCACTACATTCCTAATGAAAATAATGTACTCTTTACTCCATACATTTTCCCTGACACCCAAAAGTACTCATTACATTTTGCATGGCTAGCAGGACAGGAAAATGGTCCAATTCACGCACTTATCAAGAGAACATTCCTGGTCATCCCTACTGTCTCTGATCTGGTGGACTCCCTAAACAAAAACACTTTGTTTGTAAATTATATCTGCGTGTTGGAGTGTGCCGCTGGCTATCCATAAATAACAAAAACAAACGTCTGGTTTGCCTAATATAAGCAATTTGAAATGATTTTAATTTTATACTTTTCATACTTAAGTATATCTAAAACCAAATACTTTTAGACTTTTACTCGAGGTATTTTACTGGGTGACTTTCACTTTTATTTGAGTAATTTTCTATTGAGGAATCTTTACTTTTACTCAAGTATGGCAATTGGGTACTTTTTCCACCACTGCTAATAGCCTACGCTTGGCAGCCTATTAATTTGATTTACACACTGTGAGGAAAATTATGATTAAATGACTGAACAAATCATTTTAAATGGAACTGTAACTAAGTAAACTTATACTCTGTTTTATTATATCTGATTAACAATATGAGTTCATAAGAAGGGATTGTGTGACACGGACAAGGAGTAATTAAAGTTCATGAACACCATTCCAACTAGGAAGAAAGAAATGGGTTGTGGATTAAGTAAACAGATAAGGTAGTTAACCTATGGTTGAACCGACGAAACTTAGCTCTGGGGTGTTTTAGATAAGACAGTGAGTGCATTCCTAGGTTTTCTGTTAATTAGAACTGTCAGCTAAGTGGTGATCGATAATGTTGAGGGTTCAAAAGTTAATTCAGTTGTGTTGTGTGTCCTGTGTATGTGCTAGGGGGGTCAGAATTAACTTTTAAAGAACTGTCAGCTAAGTGGTGATCGATAATGTTGAGGGTTCAAAAGTTAATTCAGTTGTGTTGTGTGTCCTGTGTATGTGCTAGGGGGGTCAGAATGAACTTTTAAAGTTCCCTTTGTCCCGGTCGAGAGGAGGGGATTCTGTTAAGCAATGAAATGACATCATGTTATTGTATATAAACTGTTGCTCGTGGTAACGTGGCAGCGCGCTCTGAGAATAAATTCTGTTACCTATTATTGAAAAGACTGGTCTCCGTCTATTTTATGCAAACAAGAATCTTACAAATTCTCATAAAATAGATTAAGGGAATTCAATTAATGAATACATATTGGTATAATTAAATTACAGTAACACACACTGCATGGGCAAAAGGAGAAGAACACAGAACAGCGGCTGATGCCAAGCACAGGTACCCGGGCTGTTTTCAGAGCATCGAGAGAGCGGCTGTTCAAGGGGGCGTGATTGCGGAGGAAGGACTAGAGACAATAAAATGAGACACCACTCGTCAGGGAGTAAGGTCGAAGTCAGCCACCAATTGGATGAGCGGGTGGTAATTGGGGCGTGTCATCGGACTTACCTGGGTGCAGAGCGGACCTGGAAGGCAGGAACAAAAACCTTTGAGATGATGCTGAGGGACCGGGTAGATCAATGAACAAACAGGTGACGGATGTTCCAGTGGATTGTTGGGCAAAGTCAAGGTAAACACGACCCCTCATATACATTAAGTTAAAGGTAAGTTTAGAGGCGATTTAACAGTGTTTATCACTTTATAGACGTAGGTGGTTTATATATTATAATATAGGCTATGTGGAGGCTAAGCTTGACCCATCGCATCAACACTGTTGATCTATTTATTTATTCACTTTGACACTGTTTATCTATTTATTTATAGCTTCAAATAGTTACAAAGTATGGCTAAATAAGTAACCTGTGTACAAAGGCTGAAGAACATACACACATCCAGGTACTTTCCGTAGGTGCTGGAGTTGTATGCAAACTCATGGAAAACAGAAAGGAAAAAGCTGCACACTGCTGCTCCCAGATGATATTTATTAACAACGTTTTGACCCTTAGGTCTATGGATGCCCGGTGAAGACCTAAGGGTCGAAACGTTAATAAATAAGTAAACTGACATGGAATTGTTTTAAGATGCTCATACCATGCATCATTTAGCCATTTGGTTTAGAATTTTAGTACCCCCTTAGGTATATAAAAAAAAAAAAAACATTTCAAGAAAGAATTTGAAAAAGATATTACGTTTTTGGCCTTTACTACTAAAGCCCATAGAAACGCATTAAATAACACAAAAAAAGGACGGTCAAAAAATAGATCATAAGAAACAAGGTTTTGAAGCGTCTGTCCTATATCTAGGAGATGTAAAAAGCTCAGGAATTATATATATATATATATATATATATATATATATATATATATATATATATATATATATATATTTCACAAATGTAACTTCTTTCTTTGGGCACAAAATTACAGTACCTCCTTTCCTCCATTTGTTTGTATGGGTTACGTTCAGACGAGTCCTGTGATACTAGCGGGGGTTGTAGAGCAAAACGGAGACCACCATCGTGTTCCCTTCCATTGAGTGGAATTGCGACATCGGCGGATGAGGTGGATTGATGTGATCTCCTTTGGTGTACGTTACAGGCAGTGGCGATTTTAGCATGTCAATCTTTGTGGGGCAAACCAAAAAATGCTGGCAAGTCCACCACAGAACACATCACTGAACAATACATTAATTTCACTATAACGGTGACAGACGGTGTCCACAAACTGTTAGGGGGATACATAGCTGTCCTAACAGCAGAGTCCCAACAGCAGTCCCAACACCTTACCACTGCTACACCTGGCTATAAGCGGAGCCTTGCCTGGCAATAAAACAGTTCATTCAGCCTCGTTTACTGCCTTTAAAAAAACTGAGCTGATATGGCTGACTTGTTTAAAAAACATGGTTTCTACTGACAATTGAGATGTACAAACTATGGCAAAAGGGGACGACAAGAGGATAAGAGGCAATCCGTAATTTCGATTAAGACATTAATGAGCGAGCTAGGACGGACGAAGTCAATATAACTATTTATTCAGAACTTTTGAAATGTACAGCAACAGAATTCAGAACATGGGCCGTTCTTACAGTGTTCTCCCTGTACACCAAGTCAGAATCGTAGTATAAATAAAGGAGGCATAATAAACAGACAATGAAAGCTCTTACAATATTCAATGATTACATTTCTCAAAAACAGGTTATAGGCTACATGTGCACCACCAAGTCAGAACAGTAGGTGAAATTAAGAGGGGAAAATAAACCAAATTATTAGGTTGAGGCACATAGGCTACTAACAGCTTACTACACAACATACACTTAGTAGTACTTTCTTAGCTACAGCCAGGAGCCCTGGCATATTACATAATTTATGCATCAGCATACAATACATTTTTGGACTCACCTTGTTGTGCTGAGCTCACTTGAACAGGAAGGTGGTGCGGCGGACCTTTGTGCGCAAATTTTGTCATCAAAGTCTGGCACTCTCTGGATTTATGGTGCTTTCAAGACAACTGGGAACTTGGAAAATAACAAGGTCGAATCATGATGACGTCAGTGACCTTCAGGCCGGAGCTCTAGAAAAAGGCCCGAGTTCCCAACTTACAATACTGAGTTGGATGACCTTTCAAGAAGTGTTTTCCCAGTCAGAGCTCGTTTTTGCCCAAGTTCCCAGTTGCCTTGAACTCACTGAAGTCAGATTTCCCAGTTCTGAGTTAACAGATGTTTTGAGCGTGGCAGAAATTATGCTGGATTGACAGCATGGCCAATGTTTAATGTTTTTTAAATTTTACTAGGCAAGTCAGTTAAGAACAGTTAAGTTAAGACAACGCTGGACCAATTGTGCGCCACCCTATGGGACTCCCAATCATGGCCAGATGTGATGCAGCCTGAATTTGAACCAGGTACTGCAGTGACACCTCTTGCACTAAAATGCAGTGTCTTAGACCACCGCGCCGCTCAGGAGCCTAAAAAGAGACCCTTAAACGCCGACTTGGGACCACACACCCACTTCATTGAATGCCAGGCTAGTGATTGCTTTACAATGCTTGCAATTAGCCACTGATTCCTTCCAAACCACTCATTGTTAAACTTGCTATTTCTAACTTGTTGTGTAGTGTTTATGTCCAATGGCCGATGAGCACCGATATGTTTTATCTATAATTTCTCTTCATTATTGCTCTTCATATGACAAGGATTTTAAAAGTATTTGCCAGTAGATTGTCGACTTGTTTCATCATGTTGACTGATAGCTAAGATTTAGTATGATGTTGCCATGTCAGTCCAATCAAAGCTACTGTAGATATTACGAGATTTGACGTAATTCTATCTGTAGCCAATGACATTAAGACGTCTTGGATGGGAAGTTCTAATGTAAATTTATGGCAACACCCAAGGGGCTTGGTTTTTCGATGTCTATTCTTAGATTTGGTTGTGACGTAGTGTCCCCACAAGTGACAGAACACTGAGACAATCACAGCGCAACTAGAGAACATAACCAACCCCTACGCTCCGTATATTCTGCTGGCTGCCTCAACACCACAGAAAGCACTGAGCTAGGTAGGCTGAAACATCTGCATTTTGGAGCTGCCTTACTCAAGAAAGCAATTTGTATGCAGCTTTTTAAATTCAATTAGTATTATATTTGTCGACATTGTTTTCAAACTGATATGTGACACGTATTAATGCCAAAATAACATGCAAAACAGGCAACCCCCCCCCCCAAAAAAAAAAATGCAAAAAAATGTGGGGCCCACCTGCCCTGAATGACAGGTCACAACTGGTTACAGAGAGGTTGGTGGGTGGCATGACAGCTTGCACTTCATCAAGCAACTGTGCACTCATGGAAGATAATAATACACCCTACACCACCACTTAATCAGCCTTTTAAAAAGCATCAAAACGTGCCAAAAAGGTGCCAATCTTCCCCATGGCTAAGATATGAATCAGCATGCTTGTCTCATTTCAGCCCTTCTGTTTTATTCATTCCTCAATATGAGAACACCCTAACTAACTACCTCTGCTCGTCATAAAACTGTGTTGTTTGTGACTGTGACTTTTATATTATATATTCATTCTGTTCTTCTATTTAAGCATACGAAACCAGGCCCATGTTGCACACTACTTCACAGCTACTTCTGTGTTTGAAAGATAGGCAACCCTTATGAATTATGGAAATGGCTGTCATTACCATCAACGATGTGATGCGTAGGTGGGGCAGTAGGAGTGCAACAGGAAGCTTTTGGTTGAGATGTATTGTCTGTCTCATTCTGATCTGTATATCTGGTACAGCAGATACAGTGGTCATTGAATCAAGGGCAGGAGACAGGGAATCTGCATTGAGATGAATCAGCTCTGGTTCAAAGTTCTCAAAGTTTCATTCCAGGTGTGACTCCACAGAAAACCAGCTTTTCCTGTGGGCATCCTTACACAACAACGTCTAACCATCATCATATAGACAGTATGTGTCACAGTCTTTGCAGCCCATCATTCCCAGAGAAAATACACTGTTGTTAGTTTTCTCTCCCTCTCCTCCTGGGGTCCAAACACATTAAGGCAATTACATCACACATAAAACAAAAGATAAAACAGTACATCATATAACATTATTATTCCACTACATACACTACCAGTCAAAAGTTTTAGAAACACCTACTCATTCAAGGGTTTTCTTTATTTTTATTATTTTCTACATTGTAAAATAAGATTGACTGTGAAATAAGATAACTATGAAATAACACATATGGAATCATGTAGTAACCAAAAAAGTGTTAAACAAATCCAAATATATTTTATATTTGAGATTCTTCAAATAGGCACCCTTTGCCTTGATGACAGCTTTGCACATTCTTGGCATTCTCTCAACCAGCTTCACGAGGTAGTCACCTGGTGTGCATTTCAATTAACAGGTGTGCCTTCATAAAAGTTCATTTGTAGAATGTATTTCCTTAATGCTTTTGAGCCAATCAGTTGTGTTGTGACAATGTAAGGGGTATACAGAAGATATCCCTATTTGGTAAAAAAACGACAAGTCTACATTATGACAAGAACAGCGCAAATAATCAAAGAGAAACAACAGTCCATCATTACTTTAAGACATGAAGGTCAGTCAATATGGAACATATCAAGAACATTGAAAGTTTCTTCAAGTGCAGTTGCAAAAACCATAAAGCGCAATGATGAAGCTGGCTCTCATGAGGACCAAGTAACAGACACATCTCAACATCAACTGTTCAGAGAAGACTCAGGCCTTCATGGTCGATTTGATGCAAAGAAATCACAACTAAAGGACACCAATAAGAAGAAGAGACTTGCTTGGGCCAAGAAACACGAGCAATGGACATTAGACTGGTGGAAATTTGTCCTTTGGTTTGGAGTCCAAATTTGAGATTTCTGGTTCCAACCGCTGTGTCTTTGTGAGACGCTGTGTGGGTGAACGGATGATCTCCGCATGTGTATTTCCCACCATAAAGCATGGAGGAGGAGGTGTTATGGTGTGGGGGTGCTTGCTGGTGACACTGTCTGTGATTTATTTTGAATTCAAGGCACACTTGACCAGCATGGCTACCACAGCATTCTGCAGCGATACGCCATCCCATCTGGTTTGGGCTTAGTGGGACTATCATTTGTTTTTCAACAGGACAATGACCCAACCTACCTCCAGGCTGTATAAGGGCTATTTTACCAAGAAGGACAGTGACGGAGTGCTGCATCAGATGAACTGGCCTCCACAATCCCCTGTCCTCAACCAAATTGAGATGGTTTGGGATGAGTCGGACTGCAGAGTGAAGGAAAAGCAGCCAACAAGTGCTCAGCATATGTGGGAACTCCTCCAAGACTGTTGGAAAAGCATTCCAGGTGAAGTTGGTTGAGATAATGCCAAGAGTGTGCAAAGCTGTCATCAAGGCAAAGTGTAACTATTTGAAGAATGTTAAATGTAAAATATATTTTGATTTGTTTAACACTTTTTTGGTTACTACATATTTCCATGTATGTTATTTCATAGTTCTAATGTTTTCACTATTATTCTACAATTTAGAAAATAGTTTTAAAAAATAAAGAAAAACCCTTGAATGAGTAGGTGTTCTAAAAGTTTTGACCGGTAGTGTATCTACAATACAAAATGTATAATACCACCATACCACAGCGTAAGCGTGTTTAGAGTGAGTGTGCTAGCGTGTGTGCGTATTGCGTTTGTCTGTACCTGTGTGTGTTTCTCTTCACAGTACCGGCTGTTCCATGAGGTGTATTTTTTTATCTGATTCTACTCCTGCATCGGGTACCTGATATGGAATAAAGTTCCAAGTAGTCATGGCTCTATGTAGTACTGTGCGCCTCCCTTAATCTGTTTTGGACTTGGGGATTGTGAAGAGACCGGTGACATGTCTTGTGGTGTATGCATAGGTGTCTGAGCTGTGTGCTAGTAGTTTAAACAGACTGCTCAGTGCATTCAGCTTTTCAACACTGCTTACAAAAACAAGTAGTGATGAAGTCAATCTCTCCTACACTTTGAGCCATGAGAGATTGATATGCATATTATTAATGTTAGCTCTCTGTGTACATTTAAGGGCCAGCCATGTTGCCCTGTTCTGAACCAATTGTAATTTTCCTAAGTGTCTCTCTGTGGCACCTGACCACACAACTGAACAGTAGTCCAGGTGCGACAAAACTAGGGCCTGTAGGACCTGCCTTGTTGATAGTGTTGTTAAGAATATAGAACAGCACTTTATTATGGGCAGACTTCTCCCCACCTTTGCTACTGTTGTATCAACACGTTTGGACCATGACAGCTCACAATCCAGGGTTAGTCACCTCAGCTTGCTCAATTTCCACATTATTCATTACAAGATTCGGAACTAGAAGCACAAGCATTTCGCTACACTCGCATTAACATCTGCTAACCATGTGTATGTGACAAATAAGATTTGATTTGATTTGATTTGATTTAGTTGAGGTTTAGGGTTTAGTGAATGATTTGTCCCAAACACAATGCTTTTAGTTTTGGAAATATTTAGGACTATCTTATTCTTTGCCACCCATTCTGAAACTAACTGCAGCTCTGCAGCTGTTACGTTTTGCAGTTATTTCAGTCGCTGTAGTAGCTGACGTGTATAGTGTTCAGTCATCCGCATACATAGACACATTGGCTTTGCTCAAAGACAGCTTCCCTGGGGAATTCCTGATTCTACCTGGATTATGTTGGAGAGGCTTTCATTAAAGAAACCCTCCGTTCTGTTAAACAGGTAAGTCTTTATCCACATTATAGTAGGGGGTGTAAAGCCATAACACATACGTTTTATGATCGATGATCGATAATGTTAAAAGCCACACTGAAGACTAACAAGACAGCTCCCACAATCTTTTTATCATCAATTTCTCTCAACCAATCATCAGTCATTTGTTTAAGTGTTGTGCTTGTTGAATGTCCTTCCATATAAGCGTGCTGAAAGTCTGTTGTCGATTTGTTTACTGCAAAATAGCATTGTGTCTGGTCATACACAATTTTTCCAAATGTTTAATAAGGGTTGGTAACAGGCTGATTGGTTGGCTATTTGAGCCAGTAAAGGGGGCTTTACTGTTCTTGGGTAGCTGTAATGAAATTCCTCTTCTTCAGAGGAGGAGTAGCAAGGATCAGACCAATGTGTAGCGTGATAAGTGTCCATAATTATATATTTAATAAATCAACAGAACACTGAACAAAATAACAAAAAGTACAAACAAACAACCGAAACAGTCCCGTATGGTGAAAACACTAAGACAGGGTATAACCACCCACAAAACACAACAGAAAACTGGCTACCTAAATATGGCTCCCAACCAGAGTCAACGACTGACACCTGCCTCTGATTGAGAAACATACTAGGCCAAACACATAGAAATATAACAGTATTCAGACCCTTTGCTATGAGACTCGAAATTGAGCTCAGGTGCATCCTGTTTCCATTGATCATCCTTGAGATGTTTCCACAACTTGATTGTAATTCCACCTGTGGTAAATGCAATTGATTGGGCATGATTTGGAAAGGCACACACCTAGGGCTGTGGTGGTCACGAAATTTCATCAGCAAGCAAACAACTGTAGGTCTCACGGTAATTGAACGTTAATTAACATAAAAACATTTAGCAGCTCCTTCCTTCCACATATAGCCTACAAGCCACTGATGCAGACCTTTGGAACATCTACATAGCCTACACCTTCATGGCACAAAAAAATTATATTATTTTCCTTATATAAAATAGTGCAATTAGTTATTTGTGATAAAATTAAGATCAGCTTGTGTTAATAAAGTCTCAATTTATTGTTACATATTACCATTAGATACTTTTGGCCAAATGTATCTGGACACCCCTTCAAATTAGTGGGCTTTTTCATTTTTTCAACAGGTGTGGCTATTTCAGCCACACCTGTTGCTGACGGGTGTTTTAAATCGAACACAAAGCCATGCAATCTCCACAGACAAATATCGGCAGTAGAATGGCCTTACTGAAGCGGTCAGTGACTTTCAACATGGCTACGTCATAGGATGCCACCTTTCCAACTAGTCCGTTCATAACATTTCTGCCCTGCTAGAGCTGCCCCGGTCAACTGTAAGTGCTGTTGTTGTGAAGTGGAAACATCTAGGAGAAACAACTCCTCAGATGCGAAGTTGTAGGCCACACAATCTTACAGAACGGGACCGCCGAGTGCTGAAGCACTGTCACGATCGTTGGAATGAATGGACCAAGGCGCAGTGTACTTAGAGTTCCACATGTTTAATAAATATGCAACTCACCAAAAACAATACAGAAGGAAACGAAACATGACGTTCTGGCCTTCTCACAGGCAGCTACACAAAAACAAGATCCCACAAAAATGGCTGCCTAAATATGATCCCCAATCAGAGACAACGATGGACACCTGCCTAGGATTGGGAACCATACCAGGCCAACAAAGAAATAGAAAACATAGATTTCCCACCCTAGTCACACCCTGACCTAACCAAATAGAGATTTAAAAGGATCTCTAAGGTCAGGGCGTGACAAGCACGTAGCGTGTAAAAATTGTCAGTCCTCGTTTGCAACACTCACTATTGAGTTACAAACTGCCTCTGGAAGCAACGTCAGCACAATAACTGTTCATGGGGAACTTCATGAAGTGGGTTTCCATGGCCGAGCAGCTGCACACAAAAAACCCAAGATCACCATGCACAATATGAAGCGTTGGCTGGAGTGGTGTAAAGCTCACCGCCATTGGACTCTGGAGCAGTGGAAACATGTTCTCTGGAGTGATGAATCACTCTTCACAATCTGGCAGTCCTACAGACTAATCTGGGTTTGGCGGATGCCAGGAGAACACTACCTGCCCGAATGCATAGTGCCAACTGTAAAGTTTGGTGGAGGAGGAATAATGATCTGGGGCAGTTTATGGTTCGGGCTAGGCCCCTTGCAATGATTTTCTAGACGATTCTGTGCTTCCAACTTTGTGGCAACAGTTTGGGGAAGGCCCTTTCCTATTTCAGCATGACAATGCCCCTGTGCACAAAGCAAGATCCATACAGAAATGGTTTGCCAGGATCGGTGGGGAAGAACTTGGCTTACCTGCACAGAGCCCTGACCTCAAACACATCGAAAACCTTTGGGATGATTTGGAATGCCGACTGCGAGCCAGGCCTAATCGCCCAACGTCAGTGCCCAACCTCACTAATGCTCTTGTGGATGAATTAATGGATGAAGTCCCCACAGAAATGTTCCAACATCTAGTGGAAAGCCTTCCCAGAAGAGTAGAGACTGTTATAGCAGAAAAGGGGGGACCAACTCCATATTAATGCTGTCATGACGTGGTCCTTTCTGGGTATAGATCATGGCTTCTCACTCTCTCCTACACCCGGGTTCTGTTATCTCAGGTTGTAAATTCCTGGCGGACACTCTCTCCCCCTTTTCATGCAAAGAGAGACCACAGAGTGAACAAAGGGTTTCACGTGGCCGAACACTTAAATACCAAAAATGGGAAAATGAAACTATATGTCCACTTGTGAGAATGTGGGAAATGTCCGTGGACACATAAGAGACAGTTATGTTAAGTGTGTTTCATTTGGTGACCTCATGAAGGACAGGAAACACACATAACTATATCTCTGAATGTGAACGTTTCTCAATTATGGTGTTTGTATCTAATTCTTGTATAAAATGAATGAGTAAAGATTAAACTATTTGTGAAATTATGTAATGTGGTGTCAAAACTTTAATGTGAGAGAATTGTATTCCCTTTAAAGTTTAACTAAGTCATTGGCCCGCCCCTGTGAGCACAGACATGATCTGGCATCATGGAACCGCATTTTCTATTGTTACGAATAAAACCCCCTCCTGAGGTAAATCCTCTCCAGACCACGCATACCTCGGTGTAAGCTGAGGTGGGACAGGTTTGAGTACCAAGACTAAGCAAAACCACAGCATGAGCTGTGATTGCGAATAGTTATTGAATTCATAACCATACCCCGTTGAGCATTGGCTACACAGCTGGAAATAGTTAAAACTCTGAAACCATCTATCCCTACAGAATAAGAGCAAATCTTAGATACTAATTACTAGTCTGCAGCTAGAAATGATGTAAACCTGGGACGAGAATACCAACAACCGCCGAAACACCTATTCTATGAGAACATTTTTGAATGGTACTCTGAAGTATCCATTCTAACCGTGAAATACTTTGATCTTCAGGGAAACAGAGAGAGAGACTCGGATGAACTCTCTAGCAGCCGGACCGGATTCCAACAGAAAAGATCACAACGACACATGGGCGTAAATATATATTGATTGCAACTATTCCCGAATGAGTGAGCGTTCATGTGCAAAGGATTAGCATTTCAATTAATGTAATTATCAACTGTGTGTAGTGATCCCGCTTCTTTCTCAGTCCACAACTTCTTCCCTTTGTCCACCAAGCCGTCATATTGGCTTAGCGCACTAGGGAATCTTCCCTATCCTTGTTAGTAACTAATATTTACTGTTTGTTTGTTTATGCATTTCTGTGATTATTTAGTTAGTTAGTAAATAAAGGATTAAGCCAATTGGTGTATGGATTATTTATAGTAAAGGCTGGGTTTGTGCAAATAACCAATCATTTACGACATTCAGATGAGACAAAGAATAATTCATTAATGGAAGACTAATTGATCAGATATTAAAATATCTGAAGAGTTCTATTCGGAAAATTATAACTTCGTAATCTTTAGACTTCCTGTGGTGCCCCGACTTCCTAGTTAAAAAATGTACATGATTAGTTTAATCACATAGTAATTATTACACAGACTTGATTTGATTAAATAACCGTCTTCACCTTTAATGATGCCAATGACATGACAATGCCCATGATTTTGGAATGAGATGTTCGTTGAGCAGGTGTCCACATACTTTTGGCCAAATGTGAATCACATTTTTATTTGGCGTACCCCCGACGGCGTTGCGCGTACCCCTGTTTGGGAATACCTGCGGAAGACCATTCCATTCTTGTGGGCCGGCTCAGGAGTATTGATGTCTCTGAGGGGTCTTTGGCCTGGTTTGCTAACTACCTCTCTAAGAGTGCAGTGTATAGAGTCAGAACATCTGCTGTCCCAGGCACTGCCTGTCACCAAGGGAGTACCCCAAGGCTCGATCCTAGGCCCCACGCCCTTCTCAATTTACATCAACAACATAGCTCAGGCAGTAGGAAGCTCTCTCCTCCATTTATATACAGATGACACAGTCTTATACTCAACTGGCCCCTCCCTGGATTGTGTGTTAAACGCTCTACAACAAAGCTTTCTTAGTGTCCAACAAGCTTTGTCTGCCTTTAACCTTGTTCTGAACACTTCCAAAACAAAGGTAATGTAGTTTGGTAAGAAGAATGCCCCTCACCCCACAGGTGTGATTACTACCTCTGAGTGTTTAGAGCTTGAGGTAGTCACCTCATACAAGTACTTGGGAGTGTGGCTAGACGGTACACTGTCCTTCTCTAAGCACATATCAAAACTGCAGGCTAAAGTTAAATCTAGACTTGGTTTCCTCTATTGTAATCGCTCCTCTTTCACCCCAGCTGCCAAACGAACCCTGATTCAGATGACCATCCTACAAATACTAGATTACGGAGACGTAATTTATAGATTGGCAGGTAAGGGTGCTCTCGAGTGGCTAGATGTTCTTCACCATTCGGTCATCAGATTTGCCACCAATGCTCCTTATAGGACACATCACTGCACTCTATACTCTTCTGTAAACTGGTCATCTCTGTATATCCGTTGCAAGACCCACTGGTTGATGCTTATTTATAAAACCCTCTCAGGCCTCACTCCCCCCTATCTGCGATATCTACTGCAGCCCTCATCCTCCACATACAACACCCGTTCTGTAAGACATATTCTGTTAAAGGTCCCCAAAGCACACACATCCCTGGGTCGCATGTCTTAATGTGGAAGACACATTTCAGTTGAAGGCATTCAGTTGTACATCTGACTAGGTATCCCGCTTTCCTTTCCCCTTTCAGTTCAATGCTGCTAGCGACTGGAATGAGCTGCAACAAAAACTCAAACTGGATAGTTTTATCTCAATCTCTTCATTCAAAGACTCAATCATGGACACTCTTACTGACAGTTGTGGCTGCTTTGCGTGATGTATTGTTGTCTCTACCTTCTTGCCCTTTGTGCTGTTGTCTGTGCCCAACAATGTTTGTACCCTGTTTTGTGCTGGTACCATGTTGTGCTGCTACCATGCTGTGTTGTCATGTGTTGCTGCCATGCTATGTTGTCATCTTAGGTCTCTCTTTATGTAGTGTTGTGTTGTCTCCCTTGTCATGATGTGTGTATTGTCCTATATTTAATTTATTTTTAATCCCAGCCCCTATCCCCGCAGGAGGCCTTTTGGTAGGCCGTCATTGTAAATAAGAACATGTTCATAACTGTCTTGCCTAGTTAAATAAAAGTTCAATTAGAAAATAACATTAACGTTTTTCTGCCATGCGTAATATGCAGTAGACTATGTATTGCATAACAATAATAATTGTAATTCTGTTTTTTGGGGGAGGGGGTTTGGGCTCATAAGCCTAGGCATATGCATAAGCTCTAATATGCATATGAGTGTTTTGAATGAATCACCTTAGAATGCGCTGTCCGTTTCATTATGTTAGGCTTTGAAACCACATCATCCATGTTTCGCACTCTCAACTTGCTGTTGAACTTCTTACTTCAAATGTATCATCATAGTGAGGTGAAATTTTAAAAGTAGAATGGTCTTACTGTTTTGATGATAAGTGTTTGTGGTGATTTTCAATGCATTTGCATTGATGTCAGTGATATTTCAGCCCTTACCAGGCCATTAGGACCTGATGGCGGGACAATAGAGCCCTGAGTACCAGGCCATTAAGACCTGAGGGAGGGACAATAGAGCCCTAAGTACCAGGCCATTGGGACTTGATGGAGGGACAATAGAGACCCGAGTACCAGGCCATTAGGTCACACTTTTGTGAACAAACAAACTCAGGAAGACAACATGAAAGAGCGAGGTGGAACATATGAGGTTGTGGTATTTGTTTCACTGTTGTGCATTTTGTAGTATGTTTTTTCCCTCACTTTATTTCACTATACTGATCCCACTAGTTCTACTTGTCATAAATAGGAAGTTAGCTACGATCAAAGCTCTTATTTAAAACGAAAGATCATTCATGTGTAATTAATCTCGCAGAACCAGACGTGTATCTCTGAATATTGCATTATATGGCGTAGCTATAGAGTCTATCATTACTGTGTGTAAATGACATTTTACCATGTAAATGCAGGGATATTTCTGAGGTACCGTAAAATAAAGTGCAACTATACTTTCTTATGCGATCCTCCATTGCCACATACCTGACCTCACTGAGGATCATGGGCTGTGTGCACTCAAATGGCAGGGTACTGATAAAACACAGAAGCCACTGCCTCCTTCCTGTTTCACAGCTGTCGTTCTGAAGTTGCTCCCTGTCTTCAGAGGCAGCAAATCAAACAGAATAAGAATAAGATAAGAAGCAGTACGGCTGGTTGGGTTGTGTATCGGAGGACGCATGACTTTCAACCTTCGTCTCTCCCGAGCCCGTACGGGAGTTGTAGCGATGAGACAAGATAGTAGCTACTACAACAATTGGATACTACGAAATTGGGGAGAAAAAGGGGTAAAATTCCAAAAAAAAAAAAAAAATAATAATAAAAAGACTGTTCTCATTGTGTAGAAACCAGGGTCTGACCCCCAAAACAAAGTTCCTCTCATCATTATCCATACCGGAGCCATCTCCACCTTGGTACCCAAAAACAAACTCATTTTGGCACACAAACACCAACTCATTCTATGGAATGCGGGCTCCGAGAGACAACAAGACGATCATAAATCAGTTGCTAGAGTTCAATCTCAGAAGCTCCTCTCAGTTCACACAGACACAATAGAGTTCTAAGAACCCTATATGGTAGCATAAAACAACCATTTGATCAAATAACAGTATTATTAACATAATCTTGTAATTTCTCCAAGATAGTACTTGCATTTCAGCTGAATGGCATTATTGTTAAACATTGTCTTGGTGAAGAGGAAAAAGCTCTGCTTCTTCAAAGTTTCCTGTAACACAAGCGGTGACAAAATGTCAAAGGTATTAGTACTACGCCAGATTTGGATAACATTTTGGTAGACTAAAATATTCTGGTTAAAAAACCTGTTTCAAATGATCTGAACAAAATAGCTAAATAGCTTGTCAGGAATGTAGCTAGACGCGAGGGTGAGGGCGGGTAGTCTATGAATGAATGGATCAGATGAATTGTATTGAGTAGTCTTGAAACACAACTCCATGATAGGATATAAGAATAGGGATACTTTGGCAGGCCTAATGAAGACAGAAATTATACAGTTTTACATTGTTTATAATGTAGTGGAAGCTGTTACAATGTTACATTGTTGTAGTTAGATTGTAGCAGGACTTACAATGCAACCTTCCCAGAAAGTCAAACTAAAGCAAGGCAAGTGTTGTCTCAATGCCTCCTTCTGTAGATTGCGACAGTATATCAACTATTGAAATAGATTAATCTGGCTAAATAGAAAATGTACTAAGCCAGCTCCAAATGTCTACCGATTATGTTTTGGTAGGACATGATGCTGCGCACAAGAAGACAAGGGAATTACACTGTTGACATTTAAATCAAATCAAATTGTATTGGTCACATACACATGTTTAGCAGATGTTATTGTGGGTGTAGTGAAATGCTTGTGTTTCTAGCTCTGACAGTGCAGTAATAACTAACAAGTAATATCTAACAATTTCACAACATATGCCCAATACACACAAATATATGTAAAGGAATGGAATTAAGAATATACAATATATGGACGAGCAATGTCAGAGCGGCATAGACTAAGATACAGTAGAATAGTATAGAATACAATATATACTGTACTTAGGAGATGGGTAATGCAATATATGTAAACATTATTCAAGTGACTAGTGTCCCATTTGTTAAAGTGGCCAGTGATTTCAAGTCTATGTATATAAGCAGCAGACTCTATAAGCTAGTGATGGCTATTTAACAGACTGATGGCCTTGAGAAAGAAGCTGTTTTTCAGTCTCTCGGTCCCAGCTTAAAATCCATTTACCCTGCTCTGACACTGCATTTACCCAGCCCGGACACTTTACACGGGCGTGTAAAGTGAATAAAAATGTATACAAATAACACTTCTGTCAAGTTCCCCGTCAATAACCCTGTTTCCATGGCGCTCGCCACTTGTACTAAGCGCTCCTGCTTGGTTTTCACTAGTTACCACAGAAAGTCAAAATTAACTATATTGTAAAAAAGTATGAAAAAAAGAGTATGTTTTGTCTTATTGTAAGATTAGGGTTAGGCATAATGTTAGCAGTGTGGTTAAGGCTAAGGTTAGGTTTCAAATCAGATTAAGATAAATTGTAGTAATAGGCAGAGTTGAGCCATAATTATGACTTTGTGGATGTGGTAACTAGTGACTAACCTCCTGGTTGCGTCCTTGGCCTGACGTCACCATGTAGGCGGTCTACCATGGACACCAAACTGGAGATAATATTTTAACTGCCGAACGGCAATGAACGTTCTTATTGGACAAATTCACGCAGTGTGGCTTTTTCTTTTTCGAATGTTTTCATTAGTTTCAGACATCAACATTCCATGCACTTTGTAGGTTAGGCAAATAGGTCTATATTCCAAATGAAAAAATGCCATTCTAACTCATATTTATTGGGGCATGAAATTACTTTTTTTTTGTTAAACAGGATCAGTAAATCACTGAACATTAGGCCTGTCGTGTAGATTACTTTATGAAGACACAGACTACTTCTGTGCATTTATACTGTTTAACATTAAGTTATAAAAGGCTTTTATTGAACACACAGCTTGCTAAAACATCCCTATAGGCTTCCGCCTTCACCCCGTGACCTCCTTGCCCCCCCCCCTACTTCACTGCTCAACATTAACATTACACCACAAGGCCGATGTACTCTCATTACCTCATTATGTTAAATCAATGTGAATCATGCATAATAAAAGTGTAGTAAATGTGTAATTAATAGGTTTTTAAAAAGACTCATCATACATAATATAATTATTAGGGAAATACCAGTCCTTCTGATCATAGCACTACAGATTATAGGACCCAGAGTCATTGACAACCTGCCTTTCTCTAGGTGCTCCCTAGGCAGGGGTGTGAAGCGCTGATCACCGAGGTAGAATACGAACAACTCTGATGCGTTGAAATATAACTTGTAAAGCTGGTTTTTGTACCTAGTAGGAGTGCCAGCTCATCAGTCTTGGTGGACTTTAGCAACGCATTGGTCGCTGTAAGTATTTCCTTAACAAGTTCATCTGACTGTTTCACGTTTGTTTTGCCTTCTTCGTCACTTGTAAAATCTTTTAAAATCTGCTGCAGAGGTTACTATTTGTGCTGCTTACCAATACAGGCGATGTTGCAGTTTTCTGAGGGAGCCCCACCAATAACACATTTATTACAGGTGGACAAATTGTATATGTATTTTATTACAGGTGGACAAAATGTATATTTCTTGCTTTCTCTCTTTTGTCGCCTTTTTGTTTAAGGTGGACAAATGGATTTTCATCAGATGTTGAATGATCAAACTCTTATTCTTTTCTTACTTTTTAAATTTTTTATCTCTAGGCTCCTGTTGTAGATTTTCACCTGTAGTTCCTCTTCAATATGTTTCTGGCCAAAAAACTCATTGGTGGCATCCTGGATGTTGTGAGGTAGGCCTGGCTCCTTTTGACATACACACACACACACACACACACACACACACACACACACACACACACACACACACACACACACACACACACACACACACACACACACACAGCACACACACAAACAAGCACACACACACACCCTGTCAGGTTACTGACTTAATTCATTCATGATGTTGCACACTCAGCAGTTATTATATAGTAATAGACAATGGTCCTTCTGGTTTTCTCCAACAGCAATGTTGACCCTGGTCAATTCATGCCATCAGAGCCTGTGAGTTAAACCTTTAACAACCTTGATAACATCTCAGAACACTGTCCTAGTCTTATGAACACTGTGGATTGGAAAGTTTTAGAAGTAAACTCTACTCTTTTGAGCAAATGAACCACAACTGTTGCTGTCCTGCATGCCAGACCGCAGTGTTAACAGAACCTGGTCTGTGTTTGTGCCCTAGCCCCCACCACGCAGACCTCTGGCCTACGCTAAGCCGAAGGAGAATGACGAGGAGACACAGTTTCGCAAGGTGTTCCAGCAACTTGCTGGGGATGTAAGTACTTATTGTTTTTCAACTTATGCACTCCTACTACTATCATATCTGATCCTATTCACCTCCGTTATCCAACCGTTAGTGGTTTATTGTAATATAGTGCAGACCAACGACCAGTGTTAATTAAGTCACAGATTTGTTTGTGGTGTATTATCTTTTGAAGTTGGTGCAGCCAACTATCCATGGCAGGAATGTTATTTCATTTTCGGGCTGATTGTACACTGGTACAATAAGTGAAGCCCTGTTGTCGCCTCTTGTATCCAAGTTAAACCTAGTTTGCATTCCAAACCCCTCCCTCCACTTATTCACCCTGCTTCATCTGGAGCCAGACCTCAGAATGTGGTTCATCCAGCCACTCAAAAGATGTTGGAAATGACGCTTCTAATGTGCTGTCTGTCATTCGCTGCTGCCAACCAATAGAAGCCTTTTAGTAGAGTACAGTAAAGACTTTCTGTTGGTTTAAATCATTGATTCCGCCCCCTTTGGTTCTGGCCATGTGTAGTAGCCCAGGGCTCCACAGATGTTCCCCTTCTCAACAGCAACTGTATGCTCATATGACTGCTATTGGATCAGGCAGTGGTGGAGTAAGAAGCTGAGGGTGTGGTTGTTGACAACCCAAAACCCTGGTTTATTCCACAGACAGCAAGAAGAGAGACTGGTTCCTCCTCTCTCTCTGCCTGGTTAGTTTTGTGTGGGTGGGGGTGGAGGCTGTGTGAGTCATATACTGTTGTTGAGAGTGGATACATGTATTACGTGTTCTTCTGGGCACTCGTCAGGCAGTGGTTGACTGTAAACTGATGACTAGACGGCCTCATTAAGGCCTTTCTCATAAGTGGAGGGAACCTAAAGACATACTTGTTGCAAATGTACCCGCTGAAAGTTTTGAAGTTGTTTCCATAATTGTGATTCTAATATGTCACGCACAAATACAGACAGAGCTATGTATTTGGTCCATGATTGTACTCCTGACACATCTGTTCATTAAAGTCGTCTCAGTGTCCTTATCCTTTTGTGAGCTGAGTTGTGACCCAAATACATGTAGGCATTTACAGCATATGAGGATATACTTGTGTATCTCTCTGTGTATTATAGGACATGGAGGTGAGCCCCACTGAACTGATGAACATCCTCAACAGGATCATTGGCAAACGTGAGTCCTATTTTTACACAAACACCATGCTTGTGTCTATATTTGTCTTTGTCATTGCATTCTTATAGTATTTATATTTCTGTGTGCATGTACCTTATGTTCATAAGCATGTCTATGCATGCCTTTTTGTATCTATGTACTCTCTGTACACACACACACACACACACACACACACACACACACACACACACACACACACACACACACACACACACACACACACACACACACACACACACACACACACACACTTTACTCATATCTAGACACCTGCTGCACGCATAATGAAGTTTGTCTAAGCACAAGACTAGTTCCATGGAATGGTTTAGAGTGGTCTGTCTGTGTTCATTTCAGGTAGTGACCTGAAAACTGATGGCTTTAGCATCGAGTCATGCAGGAGCATGGTGGCTGTCATGGACGTATCCTTCCACATCAGTGTCTGTATTAGAATGGAGGACTATACTACACTATTCTATTCCATACTATACTATCAGAGTAGTTGATATTAAGTTTTACCTTAACCCTGAGCACACAGAGTGACAGCACAGGAAAGCTAGGTTTCCATGAGTTCAAGTTTTTATGGAACAACATCAAGAAATGGCAGGTGAGTTCAGTCCTCTTGTTACATTTTTGATAATCGGCACTGTATGAACAATTGTGTGAAATGATGGACATTTCTGTGAAACGTTTGCCTTGAGCTAGAAATGATTTGCATGTATTTGCAAGGCATTCATATAAAACCACCTACAACTTCAAATAGTCCTTTTACTCCATTAATGTAAGAATGTTGTTTTATAAATGTCATGTTAATACACTCTTAATAAAAGGCGCTGTGAACTTTGACCTCCTGTGTAACCTTATTTTCGTTCTGATTCAGTGTATCTACATATCAAATGACACGGACCGCTCAGGGCTCATCTCCTCACAAGAGCTTCCTGCTACCTTCAAAGCTGCAGGTGAGCTCAGAGATCATGAGAACCAAAACATGGAAATGCATATTTCTTTGTCATCATAAGGCTTTTATAACAGTGTCATAACGGTGACAACAAACAGCCATGATAACTGATGAAAGCTAGCTAGTTCCTGCATATACACTACCGTTCAAAAGTTTGGGGTCACTTAGAAATGTCCTTGTTTTTGAAAGAAAAGCTATTTTTTTGTCCAATAAAAAAACATCAAATTGATTAGAAATACAGTGCTGACATTGTTCATGTTGTAAATGACTATTGTAACGGGAAACAGCTGATTTCTAATGAATTATCTTCATAGGCGTACAGAGGCCCATTATCAGTAATCATCACTCCTGTGTTCCAATGCCACGTTGTGTTAGCTAATGCAAGTTTGTCATTTTAAAAGGCTAATTGATCATTGGAAAACCCTTTTGCAATTATGTTAGCACAGCTGAAAACTGTTGTCCTGATTAAGGAAGCAATAAAACTGGCCTTTAGACTAGTTGAGTATCTGGAGCATCAGCATTTGTGCATTGGATTACAGATTCAAAATGGCCAGAAATAAAGACTTTCTTCTGAAACAGTCTGTTCTTGTTCTGAGAAATTAAGGCTAATCGATGCGAGAAATTGCCAAGAAACTGAAGATCTCGTACAAAGCTGTGTACTACTCCCTTCATAGAACAGCGCAAACTGTCTCTAACCAGAATAGAAAGAGGAGTGGGAGGCCTCGGGGCACAACAGGGCAAGAGGGCAAGCACATTAGAGTGTCTAGTTTGAGAAACAGATGCCTCATAAGTTCTCAACTGGCAGCTTTATTAAATAGTACCCGCAAAACACCAGTCTCAACGTCAACAGTGAAGATGCAACTCCAGGATGCTGGCCTTCTAGGCAGAGTTGCAAAGAAAAAGCCATATCTCAGACTGACCAAAAAAAAAAAAAGATTAAGATGGGCAAAAGAACACAGACACTCGACAGAGGAACTCTAGTTTCTCAAACTAGACACTCAAAGGTACTTGTCCTCTTGCTCAGTTGTGCACCAGGGCCTCCCACTCATCTTTATATTCTGGTTAGAGCCCGTTTGCGCTGTTCTGTGAAGGGAGTTGTACACAGCGTTGTATGAGAGCTTTAGTTTCTTGGCAATTTCTCGCATGGAATAGCCTTAATTTATCAAAACAAGAATAGACTGACGAGTTTCAGAAGAAAGTACTTTGTTTCTGGCCATTTCGAGCCTGTAATCCATCCAACAAATGCTGACGCTCCAAATACTCAACTAGTCTACAGAAGGCCAGTTTTATTGCTTCTTTAATCAGAACAACAGTTTTCAACAGTGACCCCACACTCTTGAAAGGTAGTGTATGTGTTTGGTCTCATTGGTGTCTCTCTCCTGTTATGTCCGTGTGCAGGCTTCCCTCTCAACGACCAGCTCTTCCAGTTGATGGTACGCAGGTACAGTGATGAACAGGGCAACATGGACTTTGACAACTACATTGGGTGCCTGGTCAGACTGGACGCTATGTGTCGTAAGTGACTGATCCTCAATGCTCCCCTGCTCAGTCCGATTATGTTCTTGATTTCAGACTATTTCCTTTTCATTACCCTTCAGTAATAGTGTTTTGTGCATTTTCAGGAGCTTTCAAGACTCTGGACAAAGATGATGATGGAATCATCAAAGTCAACATCCAGGAGGTAAATTAGTTTTCACTATTTTCTCTTTGCATATGAACGATGTGTTTAGGGTTAGGGACCATTTTTAAGATGAATGACTGGATATAGGAACTGAAATTAGACCTAAATAACCACACATCTTTTTGTGTTCTGCTTTCTCCACAGTGGCTTCAGTTGACCATGTACTCATAAAACATCAGGGAAAGCCTACAAAAATCCTACATTCATCTCTTCATTTATCTCTTTCTCTTTCTCTTATTTTAGATTTTTATTTCATATGACCATTGTTATTATTGTTTACAGACGTTCATATGTCATTTAGTCATGAAAGTTCATTCAATTCATCACTAGATGGCAGCATTGCAGCAACACCAGGAAAGCACAAATCCACTTTCTGTCCAATAGGCCAAACTCAAATACCTTTCTATATTCCCAAATATTTTAAAGTTTTGTGTTTTCCTTTTTTCCAGCAAAACACTTGGTCAAACATTCCATAATGCTATGAAATGTAATATATACATTCTAGTGCTCAATAAAGGGGCAATATTACCTAATACTTGCAGATATCTCATTTATTTCAATTTCTAAATGTTCTGCTTTTGCTCATTAAAGAAATGTTCTCTGTATGTTTGTAAATAACTTTAATATTTTTGTTTTATTGTAGCTTTTTGACTGACTTTTACAAACCAAGTCAATAATAATGTTGATTGTTATTCAGTTATTCATCACTTTTAACTTCCACCTCTGCCGACTAATAGCCGAATCTTTGCTGCCTATTACCTTTATTTACACACTGCATGGGCAAAAGGAGAGAGGAGCACAACAGAACAGCGGCTGGTGACGTGCACAGGTACCCGGGCCGTTTCCAGAGCAACGAGAGAGCGGCTGTTCAAGGGGGCGTGATCGCGGAGGAAGGACTAGAGACAATAAAATGAGAGACCACTCGCCGGGATGTAACGTCGAAGATAGAGCCACCAATTGGGTGAGCGGGTGGTAATCGGGGCGTGTCATCGGACTTACCTGGGGGCAGAGCGGACCTGGAAGGCAGGAACAAAAACCTTTGAGATGATGCTGAGGGACCGGGTAGATCAATGAACAAACAGGTGACGGATGTTCCAGTGGATTGTTGGGAAAAGTCGAGGCAAACACGACCACTCATATACATTAAGTTAAAGGTAAGTTTAGAGGCGATTTAACAGTGTTTATCACTTTATAGACGTAGGTGGTTTATATATTATAATATAGGCTATGTGGAGGCTAAGCTTGACCCATCGCATCAACACTGTTCATCTATTTATTTACGGCCTAAAAGAGTTACAACAAAGACTGGCTAAATCCACTGTTTGATAAGTTTGTGAAAGTTAAATACAAAATCAAAAATATAAGTATCTATTCTTGATGTAAACAAACATGCATGCTACTTGGTACTATGTGAACATTGCAATAATAGGTCTCATGAAACACAATTTGCTGAATCCTCCCATTCCTTGTAGCTGCCCAGTCCTTGATGAGGTGATCAATGCTCTTCTTGAAAACATGTTTCTATAACATCATATTGTCTTATTAGTGTTTTAGTGTAGGGGGTAGATTATTATTCTAGTAGGGGTGTAGAATTAATGGTATTTACTCATCAGTGGTAATTACTATGGTGGCAGTCCTCTTCAGTGGGTAGCCATGATCCGTGATGTCAGAAGCCATGTTATGCACGCTAGACAAATATATAGCTCTGAGCGGGTTGGCAAACACACATGTTGTCAAACAAACACACACGTTGTGTTCAGAATCAGACACTGTATGATACCTTCACAAGTTTGTCATCTGTTGAATTTGAGGGGAATCAAATATTCAGATATGTCCCTTCAGATAGGTTAGGCATTGGTTATAGGCTATAGGTTATAGGCCCGTGTCGCACATAATACTTCACAGCTTTTTTTAATCGAGTAAGTTCTGTGTCTGAAAGATAGGCAGCCCTGTTATATGTCTCCCTCTTGAGTTGTCAAAATGGCTGTCATGACCATCAACGATGTGATGCGTAGTTGGGTGAGTGGGAGTGCAACAGGAAGCCTTTGGTTGAGATGTATTGTCTGTCTCACTCATCTGTCTATCTGGTACAGCAGATACAGTGGTCATTGAATCAAGGGCAGGAGACAGGAAATCTGCACGGAGATAAAACAGCTCTGGTTCAAAGTTCTCAAAGTCTCATTCCATGTGTGACTCCACAGAAAACCATCCTTTTATTTATTTTTTTAGTTCAAATCAAAATCAAATCAAATGTATTTGTACAGAAACCCAGCCTAAAACCCCAAACAGCAAGCAATGCAGGTGTAGAAGCACGGTGGCTAGGAAAAACTCCCTAGAAAGGCCAAAACCTAGGAAGAAACCTAGAGAGGAACCAGGCTATGAGGGTTCGCCAGTCCTCTTCTGGCTGTGCCGGGTGGAGATTATAACAGAACATGGCCAAGATGTTCAAATGTTCATAAATGACCAGCATGGTCAAATAATAATAATCACAGTAGTTGTCGAGGGTGCAACAGGTCAGCACCTCAGGAGTAAATGTCAGTTGGCTTTTCATAGCCGATCATTCAGAGTATCTCTACTGCTCCTGCTGTCTCTAGAGAGTTGAAAACAGCAGGTCTGGGACAGGTAGCACGTCCGGTGAACAGGTCAGGGTTCCATAGCCGCAGGCAGAACAGTTGAAACTGGAGCAGCAGCACGGCCAGGTGGACTGGGGACAGCAAGGAGTCATCATGCCAGGTAGTCCTCAGGCATGGTCCTAGGGCTCAGGTCCTCCGAGAGAGAGAAAGAAAGAAAGAAAGAGAGAATTAGAGAGAGCATACTTAAATTCACACAGGACACCGGATAAGATAGGAGAAATACTTGAGATATAACAGACTGACCCTAGCCCCCCGACACATAAACTACTGCAGCATAAATACTGGAGGCTGAGACAGGAGGGGTCAGGAGACACTGGTCTCATCCGACGATACCCCGGACAGGGCCAAACAGGCAGGATATAACCCCACCCACTTTGCCAAAGCACAGCCCCCACACCACTAGAGGGATATCTTTAACCACCAACTTACCATCCTGAGACAAGGCCGAGTATAGCCCACAAAGATCTCAGCCACGGCACAACCCAAGGGGGTGCGCCAACCCAGACAGGAAGATCACGTCAGTGATTTCACCTTTATTTAACCTGGTAGTTCAGTTGAGAACAAGTTTTCATTTACAACTATAATCTGGCCAAGATAAAGCAAAGCAGTGCGACACAAATAACACAGTTACACATGGGATAAACAAATGTACAGTCAATAACACAATAGAAACATCTATAAACAGTGTGTGCAAATGTAGTAAGATTAGGGAGGTAAGGCAACAAATGGACCATAGTAGCGAAATAATTACAATTTTACAATTAAACACTGGAGTGATAGATGTGCAGAAGATGAAGGTGCAAGTAGATATACTGGGGTACAAAGCAGCAAAAAAATAAGTTACAATATGGGGATGAGGTAGTTGGATCGGCTATTTACAGTTGGGCTGTGTACAGGTGCAATGATCGGTAAACTGCTCTTACAGCTGATGCTTAAAGTTAGTGAGGGAGATATAAGACACTAGCTTCAGTGATTTGTGCAATTCGTTCCAGTCATTGGCAGCAGAGAACTGGAAGGAAAGGCGGCCAAAGGAGGAGTTGGCTTTTGGGATAACCAGTGAAATATACCTGCTGGAGCGTGTGCTATGGGTGAGTGAGCTGAGATAAGGTGGGGCTTTACCCAGCAAAGACATATATATGACCTGGAGCCAGTGGGTTTGGCGACGAATATGAAGCGAGGGCCAGCCAATGAGAGCATACAGGGCGCAGTGGTGGGTAGTATATGGGGCTTTGGTGACAAAACAGATGGCACTGTGATAGACTACATCCAATTTGCTGAGTAGAGTGTTGGAGGCTATTTTGTAAATGACATCGCCAAAGTCAAGGATCGGTAGGGAAGTCAGTTTTACGAGGGTATGTTTGGCAGCATGAGTGAAGGATGCTTTGTTGCGAAATAGGAAGACGATTCTATATCTAATTTTGGATTGGAGATGCTTAATGTGAGTCTGGAAGGAGAGTTTACAGTCTAACCAGACACCTAGGTATTTGTAGGTGTCCACATATTCTAAGTCAGAGCCGTCCAGAGTAGTGATGCTAGACGGGTGGGCGGGTGCAGGCAGCGATCTGTTGAAGAGCATACATTTAGTTTTACTTGCATTTAAGAGCAGTTGGAGGCCATGGAAGGAGTGTTGTACGGCATTGAATCTCGTCTGGAGGTTTGTTAACACAGTGTCCAAAGAGGGGCCAGAAGTATACATAATGGTGTTGTCTGCGTAAAGGTGGATCAGAGAATCACCAGCAGCAAAAGCAACATCATTGATGTATACAGAGAAAAGAGTCGGCCCGAGAATTGAACCCTGTGGCACCCCCATAGAGACTGCCAGAGGTCTGGGCAACAGGCCCTCCGATTTGACACACTGAACTCTATCTGAGAAGTAGTTGGTGAACCAGACGAGGCAGTCATTTGAGAAACCAAGGCTGTTGAGTCTGCCGATGTCAATCACCGCATTCTCAGATTCTAAAGCCTTGGCCAGGTCGATGAAGACGGCTGCACAGTATTGTCTTTTATCGATGGCGGTTATGATATCGTTTAGAACCTTGAGCATGGCTGAGGTGCACCCATCCTTATACAACAACTTCTAACCGTCATCATATATACAGTACTTGTCACAATCTTTGCAGCCCTTCATTCCCAGACAAAACATACTGTTGTTAGTTCTGGTTGTCTCTTTTCTTTCCTTCTGTCTTCCTCCCTCCCCCACCTCTCTCCCTCTTTTTCTCTCTCCATTTCTTTCTCTCCCTCTCCTCTTGTCTCTCAGCATGTTGCCTGGGTGAGGCAGGTGGTGATTAATGGTAATTATAAGGAGGCTGCTGCATGGTGCACTGTCATCTCGACTCCCTCACAACAGAATGGAAGGAGTGTATGTGAGATGCATGTACTGTAGGTGAAAGAGTCTGAGGAACAAGAGAGGTTTTGTGAAATAGGCACCAATTATGTCAAGCAATGAATGGAATATGATCTGAAAGTATAGGCAGTAGAGGCACAGAGTTGAGTGGGGATGGAGAGGGGTGAGGAGAAAACAAGCAGGGTAGAAAATTCAGTGATCAAACTGACATGCCAGGTGCAAATATTCAGGTTTTCAGAACTATGGGGCTCCAATGGCGGCTGAGAGAAAGGCTGTGCAGCCACAGAGTTGAACCAACAGATCATGCTGAAATCATGACTGATCCAATGTGTCCTTAATAGTATTGTTCCATGTCTTCAAGCTCACTCAAAGAGCAATGGGTAATTAGAGGGGTAATTTTCTGGGTGATACTGCCTAGATTTTCTAATTACTGTACTCTGCACAAAAACTGCCCATAAAGAGCTCTGCACTGTTGCACTGTTTTCATTGTCTTTACCAGGACGGGTGTCAAAGCCACCTGATGCACTAGCCTTGCTTCTTGGGAAAGAGGCTCAAGAGCAAACCAGACAGACTGTGCTGTCCTTCCGTGGCTTCTGCAGATGTCAGGCAAGATGGCTGCCGACTCGCCCGTGAGGACAGAGCAGGAGGAGCTGCAGAGGAGGGCCAACCAGGTAACAGATGAGGTAATGTCACATATCATCTCAAGAGCACTAACTTCTTTAACTTTGAAATATCAACAACAGAAGGTTCAGCTGCACTTTTTTAAGATCAATACACAATTTCCCCATAGCCGTTGGCTGTTGACCATTGGCCCCCACGATAAAGGGTAAATCATGCCTGGAGCTATAGAAAAGGTTACCTGCCATACCCGGGCATTGTTTTCAGAGTTGCAATATCAAGAGATTACACAGTGACATCACCCTAAGCCACTCTCCCAGAGGGTTTTCCCCTTGGGTAAAGGTTACTTACTGCACATCACATCTAATTCCCAGTCCAATTACTTCAGCATCAGCAAATTCCCTGGAGAAAGGCCCCAGCATTCTGTACAAACACATTCTTGGCACACAGACCACTGAAATGAGTCTGTTTATGTTTTTAGTACTGTATCTAAGGTAACTAAATCCTCTAATTGTGTCCTGTCTCTCTGACCCTCCTCATCCAGTCCCTGGAGAGTACCCGTCGTATGGTGCAGCTAGTAGAGGAGGTATGGGAGACTCAGCACCTGCCACTCACTCTGCCTCTGTTGACCAAGCCCTAATAATGACACGTCATCGTCATTATAATCACAGTATCTCTGGTTGATTTCTTTTGGCAGCCTACCGATAATGTACTCCATTCATTCAGTCCTTTAACCGAAGAGTCTTCATTTGATTCAATGCAAAAATCATGAACATTATAGCCACATTATGGTGAATCTAATCTATTGCCATTTCTGATCTCAACAGAGCAAAGATTCAGGAATCCGGGCCCTGGTCATGCTGGACGAACAAGGAGGTAATGAAATGGACGTTATATAATCATTTTCTCCCATTGGAAGATGTGGACACATCGATGTCAATCTTACAACATAAACCTTAGATGGTCCTTGTTCTTGTATGTATATCCATAAGTGGGTGCTCATGTTTTTGTCAGTATACTAGATGAGTGTAGGCTATTTGTGTGTCTGCTTTTGTGTGTATGTACTGTATGTGTGTGTTCCTTCCTGTGTCTCTCCTATCCACCCTACTCATGTTCCCCACCTGCCCCATATGGGCAGAGCAACTGGACCGCATCGATGAGGGGATGGATCAAATCAACAAGGATATGAAAGAGGCTGAGAAAAACCTCACTGACATGGCCAAGTGTTGTGGCCTGTGCATCTGGCCCTGCACCAAGTAGGTCTGCCCTGCTCTGTGGACACCTGTCATCTGTGTGTCACCTGAGTGCCCGTCAGGCCAACCGGCAACCAGACAGTCTGTCTGTCCATCCATCCCGCCTCTGCTCCAGTCCATGATTCATTTTGTGTCTGTTTTTGTTTTGCTCCATTATGAGATTGGGTGACTAGAAGTCTGCAGCAAAGTTAACTACAACAAAATGATGGTCATGTCCCAAAACATTTATATTTTACAAACAGTACATCTTCTACTCACACAATACCAGGCATTTTATGGACTTGTGTGTACCATTATTAAATCATTTGTGTCCTGTTCTCGGTTTTGGGGTTTGCACATACCATATTTGCGCAATTGCATTATGCTTTACCGCTGGCTTTCCTTTGTCAGTTGGGGGCTTTGGTGATAGAACAGTTTTGTGTTATATTACGTTCTCCCTCATTTTCCCCACTTTCCTCCACCTCTCCCATTCCTACCCTTCCCTCACGTTTTGCGTTGTCCAGAGCAACTGGAGCGGATTGAGGAGGGCCTGGACCAGATCAACTCGGATATGAAGGAGGCTGAAAAGAACCTCACAGACCTGGGCAAATGCTGCGGTCTGTGTTCCTGTGATAAGTAGGTGTTGGCAGGTGGGAGGGGTTATGAGTGTCAGGAGCAGATGGGGATAACATGGTTCCTTCCTCAAGTATTAATGTGCATGTCTGTGTGCCGGTCTTTACAGTTTGTTTGCCAGTTGCTGCGCATAAGACTCCTTCTTGCTTGGCTTGTCTCTTACTTCCTTCTTCAACATGTCAGGGCTTAGATCAGAAGTTTTGTTTATTTCATGCAGGTGACCCTTTGTTGTACTCTTGAGTTAACACAATGTACTGTGGTATGAAGATTTGTGTGTATGGCTGTCTGATGTGCTCTGTCCTGTCTGTGCCTCTGCATAGGCTGAAGGACTTTGAGGAGAGTGGTGCCTATAAGAAGGTGTGGGGGAACAACCAGGATGGGGTGGTGTCCGGCCAGCCGTCCTCACGCGTGGTGGATGAGAGAGAGCAGATGATCATGAGCGGAGGCTACATAAGCAAGTAATAATGGTCAATGGCATGACAACCCCAATAGTAAGGCAACAAATCCCAATACTCAAAGACGTGCACATGCCCTCACTAGTCCTAAGAGAACGACAGCTTATTTTTGTTGTACACACATACAGTAGCCCTATATCACACCATTATGGATATGGGCTAATAATTTAAAAAAAATTCTCCATAGACAAGTCTTGGGCCGCTAATTCCAAACAGCGTAAAATAAAAACATTTTTAAAAAACTGTGAAAATGTATTTAATTTTAATAGACAAAAATGATGAATTCAGGAATTTAGATTTCATTGTAATGTTTGAGCATAAGAACACAAATTAGCTTAAAACTGCTAAATGTTCACTCAGCTTCATAGCAGAATGTATAGAATTGCAGGAAATTAACATTTCTCTCAGGTCGATGGAAAAATGTGTAAAATTGCTAGAGATTGGCTTTAAAACACAAAGATCCTTTCCGACACAACAACCACCGAAGACTATTTTTGATCCAGAAAAAAACCTTGAACTCTGATGCAGCCTGCACATACTTTTTGGTTTACAAGTATTTTCTGATGAATTTGGCCATTGAAAATACTTGCTCATTTATAGCACCAAGGACTGTGTACCTAACAGAGGCTGTGTGTGGCAGCCAGGGGATATTTACTCTTGTCTATAACACATTGACATATAGAACCAGTCACCTGTCATGTGCGGTAGGAGCACCTGGCCAAACAGAGGACATTTATACAAACCTATGCCCCTCCCTGGATGCAGGGAAAACACGCCTTCCGAAAACAGTGATGTACTGAAACTTATGTTAAATGTACAAACTGACATCTGCAAAATCTACATTCTGCCGGTGTGTTTTCTCTTTATCTGTATTTCTGTCTTGTCTTTCTGTCAGGGTGACAAATGATGCACGCGAAGATGAGATGGAGGAGAATCTGGGACATGTAGGCAGCATTATAGGCAACCTGAAGAGCATGGCACTAGACATGGGCAATGAGATCGACACGCAGAATGTCCAGATTGACCGCATTCAGGGCAAGGTCAGTCCTATAGTACCTGCCATACAGCTATTTATTCAATAGCAATAGATGACCAATTCTGTGTTGAACATGAATCTAATGTGTTGTTTTTACAGGCCATTCTCAATGTATCCCGCATCGATGCTGCCAATCAGAAAGCTAACAATCTAATGAAGAGATAAAGAGGAAGATTGTCCGTCTCTGCTGTGTGATCTTATCTACTCCCTGTCGTTCTGTGCCAATATGCGTTCAGTGACCGTTCACCCACATAGAAAATCTGCCAAATGATCGTGTATGCCTTATCCTAAAGTCTGAGCAGCAGGGTACACATCATTATTCATACCTGGCTCTACATTAACCCACACCTGTTTGCCAGTCTCTGTTCAGTTATTACATTCCACTCTTGGTACTCCATGTCACATGTCACATGACAAAAAAAAAAAAAAAGAGTACAAGAAATGGAACGCTAGAGAGACTGGTACCCAGATACCCAGCCTGTACCACACTGCTGCCATCTGTTGGCTAGATTATTTTCTAGAAACGAGATACACATCCCCTTCGCTCTTTCACCATCCTCCCTCTGGTCCTCTTTCGATGCCCGTCCTCTATGGAGCCAGATACCTGCCATAAGATTGAACGTACAGTACCCGTGAAAAGTTTGGACACACCTACTCATTCAAGGGCTTTTCTTTATTTTTTAAACTATTTTCTTACATTGTAGAATAATAGTGAAGACATCAAAACTATGAAATAACACAAATGGAATCATGTAGTAACCAGTGATTCTTCAAAGTAGCCACCCTTTGCCGTGATGACCGCTTTGCACACTCTTGGCATTCTCCTCACCAGTTTCATGAGGAAAATGCTTTTCCAACAGTCGTGAAGGAGTTCCCACACTTGTTGGCTGCTTTTCCTGCACTCGGTCCAACTCATCCCAAACCATCTCAATTGGATTGAGGTCAGGTGATTGTGGAAGCCAGGTCATCTGATGTAGCACTACATCCCTCTCCTTCTTGGTGAAATAGCCCTTACACAGCCTGGAGGTGTGTTGGGTCATTGTCCTGTTGAAAAACAAATGATAGTCCCACTAAGCGCAAACCAGATGGGATGGCGTATAACTGCAGAATACTGTGGTAGCTATGCTGGTTAACTGTGCCTAGAATTCTAAATAAATCACACACCATCACACCTCCTCCATGCTTCACGGAGGGAACCACATGTAGCGATCATCCTCTCACCTACTCCGTGTCTCACAAAGACACGGTGGTTGGAACCAAAAATCTCAAATTTGGACTCATCAGACGAAAGGACAGATTTCCACCAGTCTAATGTCCATTTCTCGTGTTTCTTGGCCCAAACAAGTCTCTTATTCTTATTGGTGTCCTTTAGTAGTGGTTTCTTTGCAGCAATTCGACCATGAAGGCCTGATTCACTCAGTCTCCTCTGAACAGTTGATGTTGACATGTGTCTGTTACTTGAACTCTGTGAAGCATTTATTTGGGCTGCAATTTCTGAGGCTGGTGACTCAAATGAACTTATTCTCTGCAGCAGAGGTAACTCTGGGTCTTACTTTCCTGTGGCTGTCCTCATGAGAGCCAGTTTCGTCATAGCGCTTGATGGTTTTTGCAACCGCACTTGAAGAAACTTTCAAAGTTCTTGAAATTTTCTGTATTGACTGACCATGTCTTAAAGTAATGATGGACTGTTGTTTCTCTTTGATTATTTGAGCCGTCCTTGCCATAATATGGACTTGGTCTTTTACCAAATAGGGCTGTCTTCTGTTTACCACCCCTACCTTGTCACAACACAACTGATTGGCTCAAACGCATTAAGAAGGAAAGAAATTCCACAAATTGACTTTTGTCAAGGCACACATATTCATTGAAATGCATTCCAGGTGACTACCTCATGAACTTGGTTGACAGAATGCCAAGAGTGTGCAATGCTGTCATCAAGGCAAAGGATGGCTACTTTGAAGAATCAAATATATATTTTGATTTGTTTAACACTTTTTTGGTTACTACATGATTCCATATGTGTTATTTCATAGTTTTGATTTCTTCACTATCATTCTACAATGTAGAAAATAGTTAAAAAAATAAAGAAAAAACCTTGAATGAGTAGGTGTGTCCAAACTTTTGACTGGTACTGCACGTATCGTTACAATCGTAAGAAAATCCATACGTAAATTGTTAGGATCGTAAGAAAAGCCATGCGTGAAACAAAATGTAATCTGTGCACATACAAAGCACCATGTTACGATTACGGACTAACATATTAAGCTTGAACAAATCTTGTGTTGCAATTCTGACATACAATAATACCTTTCACAGTTTTGTCAGTTTCATCTCATCAACAAAAAAAACGGACAGCAAACGTCCTGTGAGGAGTGTTACCCGAACAAGCACAACACAGTATATACAAAATAGAAGTCAGGGAAACCGGAAAGGGGTATCCTGCACATTTTCAATTTAAGTCTCCATGTTCTATTACTCCTCAGTTGAATTTACTTCACATTTAGGTAACTAATGTAATGGTTTGTTTGCCAGTGCAAGTCTAGATAGCACTAGCTGAAATATGCCTACAACAGTGAAGTTTCAGTCCGCTAGGTGCATCTCTACTGCATGGACATATATCTGGGTGACGTGGACATCTCCATGCATGCACCTTATCAAAATATGACTAATTCAATATTGCACCATTCCACTCACTGGGCTCTGTCTGCAATCATAATCAGTAATATATACCAGTGGTGTAAAGTACTTAAGTAAAAATACTTTAAGGTACTACTTAAGTAGTTTTGTGTGGTATCTGTACTTCACTTTATAATTTATATTCTTGAGAACTTTTACTTCACTACATTCCTAAAGAAAATGATGTACTTTTTACTCCATACATTTTACCTGACACTCAAAAGTACTCGTTACACTTATCAAGAGAACATCCCTGGTCACCTCTACTGCCTCTCATCTGGCCGGACTTACTAAACACAAATGCTCTGTTTTTGAATGATGTCTGAGTGTTGGAGTGTGCCCCTGGCTATCCGTAAATTTTAAAAAACACGAACAATTGTGCCATATGGTTTGCTTAATATAAGGAATTTGAAATTATGTATTATTTTACTTTTGATACTTACAGTGGGGCAAAAAAGTATTTAGTCAGCCACCAATTGTGCAAGTTCTCCTACTTAAAAAGATTAGAGAGGCCTGTAATTTTCATCATAGGTACACTTCAACTATGACAGACAAAATGAGAAAAAAAATCCAGAAAATCACATTGTAGGATTTTTAATGAATTTATTTGCAAATTATGGTGGAAAATAAGTATTTGGTCAATAACAAAAGTTTCTCAATACTTTCTTATATACCCTTTGTTGGCAATGACAGTCAAACGTTTTCTGTAAGTCTTCACAAGGTTTTCACACACTGTTGCTGGTATTTTGGCCCATTCCTCCATGCAGATCTCCTCTAGAGCAGTGATGTTTTGGGGCTGTTGCTGGGCAACACAGACTTTCAACTCCCTCCAAAGATTTTCTATAGGGTTGAGATCTGGAGACTGGCTAGGCCACTCCAGGACCTTGAAATGCTTCTTACGAAGCCACTCCTTCGTTGCCCGGGCGGTGTGTTTGGGATCATTGCCATGTTGAAAGACCCAGCCACGTTTCATCTTCAATGCCCTTGCTGATGGAAGGAGGTTTTCACTCAAAATCTCACGATACATGGCCCCATTCATTCTTTCCTTTACACGGATCAGTCGTCCTGGTCCCTTTGCATAAAAACAGCCCCAAAGCATGATGTTTCCACCCCCATGCTTCACAGTAGGTATGGTGTTCTTTGGATGCAACTCAGCATTCTTTGTCCTCCCAAACACGACGAGTTGAGTTTTTACCAAAAAGTTCTATTTTGGTTTCATCTGACCATATGACATTCTCCCAATCTTCTTCTGGATCATCCAAATGCTCTATAGCAAACTTCAGACGGGCCTGGACATGTACTGGCTTAAGCAGGGGGACACGTCTGGCACTGCAGGATTTGAGTCCCTGGCGGTGTAGTGTGTTATTGATGGTAGGCTTTGTTACTTTGGTCCCAGCTCTCTGCAGGTCATTCACTAGGTCCCCCGGTGGTTCTGGGATTTTTGCTCACCGTTCTTGTGATCATTTTGACCCCACGGGGTGAGATCTTGCATGGAGCCCCTGATCAAGGGAGATTATCAGTGGTCTTGTATGTCTTCCATTTCCTAATAATTGCTCCCACGGTTGATTTCTTCAAACCAAGCTGCTTACCTATTGCAGATTCAGTCTTCCAGCCTGGTGCAGGTCTGCAATTTTGTTTCTGGTGTCCTTTGACATCTCTTTGGTTTTGGCCATAGTGGAGTTTGGAGTGTGACTGTTTGAGGTTGTGGACAGGTGTCTTTTATACTGATAACAAGTTCAAACAGGTGCCATTAATACAGGTAACGAGTGGAGGACAGAGGAGCTTCTTAAAGAAGAAGTTACAGGTCTGTGAGAGCCAGAAATCTTGCTTGTTTGTAGGTGACCAAATACTTATTTTCCACCATAATTTACAAATAAATTCATAAAAATCCTACAATGTGATTTTCAGGATTTCTTTTCTCATTTTGTCTGTCATAGTTGAAGTGTACCTATGATGAAAATTACAGGCCTCTCTCATCTTTTTAAGTGGGATAACTTGCACAATTGGTGGCTGACTAAATACTTTTTTGCCCCACTGTAAGTACATTTTTGCAATTACATTTACTTTTGACACTTAAGTGTATTTCAAACCAAATACTTTTAGACTTTTACTCAAGTAGTATTTTACAGGGTGACTTTTACTTGAATCATTTTCTATTCAGGTATCTTTACTTTTACTCAAGGATGACAATTGGGTACTTTTTCCACCACTGGTATCTACCAGGAATAATGAAACATAGATTAATATTAGATATTTGGTGAATCTATGAGTTATGTATGACCACTGGAGTCTTTTCCACTCAAAAATGTTTTTATAGAATATGTCATCACAACATCTTGCCAAAGCATATTCTGTGGAATAACATGACATTGAAATTAACAAGGGAGAGGTTAAACATAGGCTAAATCTGGCATAAGCTTATTCCCAAACTTTACAATAACTATGTTGCAGTGGTTTTAGGTAGTCTCAGTATAAGCTATTCCCTCCATCGCAACACTGCTGCCCAGTTGAAGAGCTTGTGATCTCCACGCAGCACCACAGCACCATACGCCTTCGGAAAAGCAGGCCTCAGCTTCAGAAGATGCCCTTCTGGAGACATGCAACCATAGTCATTATACCCTTTATGTAGGCCTTTTTGCCTACTAGCCAAATAGTGCAGAGCATGCATGATAGGTGCAACTCGTCACTCCAACATATTTGAACATTTAATTCATCCTTCTTTCAGTTCAGTCAGTCAGTATGTCATCCATTCAGTAATTTGGCTGAGCTGCAATAGGAACTAAATCAAAGAGAATAGAACAGTCATCCAATTGTTTATTGAAATCCATGTGTATTCAAAATTATCCAAAGTTCTTTAGCCTGTCACTATAATAATTCTGTTTAATTTAGGCCAATCCCAAAAAAATAATAGGCCTTCAACTTGTAAGCATTGCAATTTAGGCTATAATTTTGAGTGCTGGTGTCTTGCAGAATCATTTTAAAGGGGAGATCAAGCTGATCCTAACTGTTATAGGCCAATTTCTATTTGGCCCTGTTGATCAAGTGTTGGAAAAACTTGTCAATAATCAACTGACTGGCTTTCTTGATGTTTATAGTATTCTCTCTGGGATGCAATCTACTTTCCGCTCAGGCTATGGATGTGTCACTGCAGCCTTAAAGGTCCTAAATGATGCCACCATTACCCTTGATTCTAAGCAATGGTGTGCTGCTTTTTTTTATTGACTTGGCAAAAAGCTTTTGATATGGTAGACCATTACATTCTTGTGGGTCGGCTAAGGAGTATTGGTGTCTCTGAGAGGTCTTTGGCCTGGTTTTCTAACTACCTCTCTCAAAGAGTGCAGTGTATAAAATCAGAACATCTGTTGTCTCAGCCACTGCCTGTCACCAAGGGAGTACCCCAAGGCTGGATCCTAGGTCCCACGCTCTTCTCAATTTGCATCAACAACATTGCTTAGGTAGTAGGAAGCTCTCTCATCCATTTATATGCAGAGGATACAGTCTTATACTTTGCTGCCCCCCGGATTTTGGGTTAAATGCTCTACAACAAAGCTTTCTCAGTGTCCAACAAGCTTTCTCTACCCTTAACCTTGTTCTGAACAAAGGCCATGTGATTCAGTAAGAAGAATGCCCCCTCTCGCCACAAGTGTGATTACTACCTCTGAGGGTTTAGAGCTTGAGGTAGTCACCTCATACAAGTACTTGGGAGCATGGCTAGAATGTACAGTGTCATTATCTCAGCACATATCAAAGCTGCAGGCTAAGGTTAAATCTCGACTTGGTTACCAAACTAACTCTGATTCAGATGACCATCCTACCCATGCTAGATTATGGAGATGTAATTAATAGATAGGGTGCTCTCTAGCGGCTAGATGTTCTTTATCATTAGGCCATTAGATTTGCCACCAATGCTCCTTATAGGACACATCACTGCACTCTTTACTCCTCTGTAAGCTGGTCATCTCTGTTTGCCAGTCGCAAGACCCACTGGTTGATGCTTATTTATAAAACCATCTCAGGCCTCACTCCCCCCTATCTGAAAAACCTACTGCAGCCCTCATCCTCCACATACAACAACCGCTCTACCAGTCACATTCTGTTAAAACTCCCCAAAGCACACATATCCCTGGGTCGCTCCTCTTTTCAGTTCGCTGCAGCTGGTGACCGGAATGAGCTGCAAAAAACACTCAATATAGACAGTTTTATCTCCATCTCTTCATTCAAAGACTCAATCATGGACACCCTTACTGACAGTTGTGGCTGCTTCGCGTGATGAATTGTTGTCTACCTTCTTGCCCTTTGTGCTGTTGTCTTAGTCCAATAATGTTCGTACCATGTTTTGTGCTGATACCATGTTGTGCCGCTGCCATGTTGTGTCGCTACCATGTTGTTGTCATGTTGTATTGTTACTATGCTGTGTTGTCATGTGTTGCTGCCATGCTATGTTGTTGTCTTACTGTAGGTCTCTCTTTATGTAATGTTGCTGTGTCTCTCTTGTCATGATGTGTGTTTTGTCCAAAATGTTTATTTAATAAAAAATTGTTTATCTCAGCCCCACCTCTGCAGGAAGCCTTTTGGTAGGCCGTCATTGTAAATCAGAATTTGTTCTTAACTGACTTGCCTAGTTAAATAAAGATTAAATACAATTAAAATAAATAAAAACTTGCATTTTATAACTGTTTTTAGTATAGGGCTCCCCTTAATAAAAATAAACCCTAGCTCGCAGGCCTCTAAATACATTTTAAAATAGTTGAAGAAGCATGTGCAGTGGCTGATAGGGAAAACAGATCCGGCAATTAGAATAGGCTTTCGATAGTCTTGACCATTTGGGACCCCGTGGCTATTTCAATCAGGACAGGTTATAGCCAAGACTTAATCAATATTTAGTTTTGTCTCATTTATTGATATGGATATAGCCTCTGCGTGATGGGGTTGTGCAATGCAAATGGATATAACAAGCCTAAATACAGAGTGGAATTCACTAATACATCAGTCAGAATGCCTAATATAAGACCTAGTCAGTGCTCCCAAATACTGGAAAAAGTTTGATTCATTAGGTTACATGACACACCACAATAGCCCGAATCAGCTATAAAAATAAATTATGCAATTATATTTGAAAATTAAATAACACACAACAGCATGGCATATTTAGATAGCGGAATAGGCCTAAATCACATCCACTTTCTATTTTGCAGCTCAGGCAGTTCTTCTAGACAAGGCTCTTCTGTGTCTTTATCATTCTCACACAAGTCATTTCCTGAAAGCCCAAGCCTATTCTACGTCATCTACTGGTATTGAATTGAATTTACTTTGGGTAACAGACATATACAACAAAATGTACAATGTGGACCCAGAGGACATCACTTGAAAGTATGAATTAAAACGCTTGTTTCCAAAGTGGTCCTCAATGGTAAAAACAATAGCACATATAATGATTAAAAGGCCAGACAAAATTACAAAATGTATTTATATTGACATCCTAAAAAGTGGCCCTATTCACTGCACTTTTCCCCCTTACCTTAAAAATCAACCATATTCATTTCGCATTAAAACAATCTATCCATTGCACATCATACCGGTCCTTCAAATCAATACACCCGACCAGCAGTAGGGGTCACAAGGGGCAGTGGAGTGGTTTCTCTTACTTAAGACAACCTTGTACAAATTAAAACCGTTGCCTGCTTTTTAAAGCAATTTCTACTTTTTCTTTGCTTGTTTTCCAGGGGGAAGCTATTCCATAGACAAATGCCTGTGTAGAAAAACGCGCTCCTCGCAGTACTGATTACTCTTGGGATTTTACAAGACATAACACTAGCTCTGGTATTGTAGCTGTGTTGGTTATAGACCATATCAACGTGATTTTTCATATAACCTGGGGCACGATCATTAAGATGTCAAACATATGATTGAGTTTAAGTTGGTCCACTCTGGACTCCAAAGGCAGCAAGCCCACCTCCCGGAACTCCTGTACCCCTATGTGGTCCTGGGGGGACATTCAGCATATACATTTTTAGATAGCCCACTATACCAAGCAGAGCAGACATAATCAAAATGACATGGAATCAAGGTTGAGACAAGCATTTTCTTCACTTTGATGTTAAAATATCTAACGTAAACTCACCCCATTCCGTACAAATGTGTGCAACCGCAACATTCAAACGAGGCTACAAAGAAAACTAATGGGACTGTAGTTGACTTCAAAATCTGGGGTGTGAACAACATTTCTATTCAAGCGTTGATCGACATGGTAATGGCTCTGTAGTATTGGAGAAAAGTTGGAAAAACGGACATCGTGATGTGTCATGCTGTAACGTACAGCACGCATAAAGTAACCATATCTGTCTTACAATCTCTCTCCACCAGGTGTAGCACTTCTCTCATCCTTTAAAAACAAGAAATGGACAAATGACGGGGGGATACCTAGTCATTTTTTGCATCATCACTGCATGCGATCATCATTCTCAAAGCCGCTGTTTACTTCTAAGATCACTTTAGCACCGCCCTAAAAACCTGATTCCAATTTCACACAAACCTTCAAATAGGTATGTAATGACACATTATATAATCTCTTTATAGTGTTTTATTTACATTTTAGAGGCAATATGGTGATAAGTTGGACAGATCGAGTGAAAAAAAGCAAATTTCCCACACATCTCTCCTTACCACTATCACGCATTAGTTTCGCTTCCCCACCCGCCATTTTTTAAAAGACCCGACGGGGCTCATTGCCTTCTTGAATCATGGAGAAACGGGCAGCGTGGGGGTCATGTAATTGATTCTGTTGGAAAGGGGAGAAATTGTGCTTTACAATGGTATTAACATTACAGTTGATCTGGAAGTATTACGTTTTGGGGGCGCTAAAATAAGGTAAATTGTACAGACCAAGGCGATGTTCAAAAGTGAGTGAGTTTACGTTATTGTTACGATATCAAAAATGTCCATTTGTTTGCCATTTTAGAAAGAATTTTGGCAGCAATCCGGGATTGATCTAGGGACACACCAAGATAACTTACACTTGTTTTAGATTCAAACCTTACCTGCACAGTTTACCTTTATCTTGTTAGCCCTAAGCAATCTACAGAACAAGAATAGACTGATGCGTTTCAGAAGAAAGTCTTTGTGTCTGGCCATTTTGAGCCTGCCACAAATACTGATGCTCCAGATAATCAACTAGTCTAAAGAAGGCCAGTTTTATTGCTTCTTTAATCACAAAACAACAGTTTTCAGCTGTGCTAACATAATTGCAAAAGGGTTTTCTAATGATCAATTAGCCTTTTAAGATGATAAACTTGGATTAGCTAACACAACGTGCCATTGGAACACAGGAGCGATGGTTGCTGATAATGGGCCTCTGTACGCCTATGTAGATATTCCATATTCCAATATCTACACTGTATTTCTGATCAATTTGATGTTATTTTAATGGACAACAAATGTGCTTTTCTTTCAAAAACAAGGACATTTCTAAGTGACCCCAAACTTTCAAATGGTAGTGTACATTCAACCTTTTGGCAGGTATCTGGCTCCATAGTCCCCTTTCGATGCAGAAGGCATCAGTGGAATTGGGTTGCTATGCTTGTTCAAATCAAATCAAATGTTATTGTCACATGCGCTGAATACAACGCTTACTTATTTGTGGTCACCAGGCAGACAAAATAAATTGGGAAGGGATCAACATTCTGTGTTTGCTTTGCTTTGAACACTTTAATGAATTTTATCTGTCAATGAGGACAATAGTTTTTTAAAATGCACTTTATAGCTCCGTTTTCATTTTTATTTATTTAACTCAACAGTTGCTTAATGGCAGACTGCATTCTCCCATGTAGTTTGTGTTAATATTGTGAACTGGACTTACAGCTAAATGTATCTAGCAATTGACATGTTTGAGTTTTCGTTAAGACTATATTAGCACTTCAATATAGCTGATGTCAAACATGGTTTCCATTACACAATTTCCTAATTGTCATAACATCAAGTAGGCTAGACCCACATCCTCCCCTTATTACATCACTGTGGTGTTAATTTGCAAACTTCAAATTGAATAATTCATATAATTTGTATACAAGATACATATGGACTGGTATTGTAATTCTGTAAATAAATTATTAAATTAAGCTAGCGTTAAACTGCAAGTTATTGTGATCTTTTCCATAGACCGCGTGGCCTAATGGATAAGGCGTCTGACTTCGAATCAGAAGATTGAGGGTTCGAGTCCCTTCGTGGTCGTTTAACTTCTCTAGCGTTACTTATTTAGATATGTTGTCAATGTCACTACATAAGTATTGTCATGTCTCTTGAAGCCAAGAAAATAAAGGATTATTGACTTTGAGCCTATTTTGTTTTAGATTGATTAGCGACCGATTTATGTATGCTATATTCTTACAATTCGGTAACGTAGTATTTAAGACCGTCAATATGATTTAGTAGCAACATGATTTGGTTGAGGAATGTCACCACAGGGTGTGTACTCGTTCAATCAATGACTGTACGTTATTATGTAACAATAGTAGCAGTGATTGATGCACGTTGAACTGTAATGTGGCCATTCTTGGCATCATACCAAATTCGTATTCTGGTAAGATTTCGTAATGTTGCGCTCGTGGCCGCCTGTAGGTCATGGAAAATGCGCGATCAGAGTCTGCGCAACTCAGCGTTCTTCTCGTCGTCTGTGCGAAGTTTATGAAGCTGCACTGCAAGAGGAGAAAAAAAAACATTCGTCACTCTATTGGTAATTCCTGCTCTATCCAATGAATCACAACTTCACATTTGTTGTTGCTAACTCTTTTGTCAATGTGATTAATTACTAAGATAGTTAATTAACGTTTCTATATCAACAAACAATCTGCAAAAAACGCGTACGACCTACGTTAGCTAGCTAGCGTTAGCTCGCTAGCGACCGACATTAGCTAACGTTCTTTCAAAATGGTAGCTAGCTAGGCAGAATGCGTAGGAAAATCTCGCTATTGGCTTATCCATTAATCCACAACAAATCTGTAATGATCTCTGTTCGTTCTCAAATTGGTATTTTGTCCCCTTCGTTGCATGGCAGGATGCACGTTTACCGTGGTTGAAAACACTGGCCTTCGAATTACCGCAAAATAGTGTAGTTGGCTACATTCAGCGTAGAGTACACAAGGGGGGCTCAACAAAGAACCAGGAAGCATAATGCTCATTGGCCTAGCAAGAGAGTGTAAGATTGAAGCTGCTAATTATACGAATGGTTAATTTAAAGACGTACCCACATTTAATTCCCATGCAGAGTTTTATTTTTTACCACGAATTATTATGTCAATTGTCAGGTATTATTGGCAATAGTAATGGTGTCCTGACTACTGGAATGTATGCCTAGCCTACAATTTTTTTATAAAGAGGTTGATGCATTACAGAAGTCATGTTTTAGGCACACTTAGGGATGGATCCCTGGTCTACCCATTGATACGCATATTATTTTCCCACAGAACAAAAATCTTACCCAAACATTTTATAAATTCAATGCACTCTTTACTTTATTCTATAATATATGCATAATAATAAATAATATATGCCGTTTAGCAGATGCTTTTATCCATAGCAACTTAAACGTGTGCATACATTTTTACGCGGGCATGGTCCTGGGAATCAAACCCACTACCCTGGCGTTGCAAGCACCATGCTCTATGAACTGAGCTACATAGTCTCTTATAACACAGGGATTCCTATCAGTTGTGTGTTTTACATTTTGTTCTCTCCTGCAGGCTGACAGTGCCAGGGGTGGTGCCCTCTCAGGTATAGGTGGTTATCTCTTGGGCGTGTAAACAGGACAGGCCAAGGGCTGTTAGGAGTGCAACATGAATTTTAAATTCACCTATAGCGAAATAGAGGAACTTGGGGGCAACTTGCCCATGAAGAAAAGGAAGTCACGCTTCACCTTCGATGAAGTCCATCTGCTGCTGACTGAAGTCAAAAGAAACAGGCACATCCTCGTAAGTAAGTACCTCCCCTCAGTGTGTACTGTGGGCACAAATGACATGAATTTGATACATTTACGAAGTTTATGCATAGTAATGTGTGAAGCCTTTGGTCATGATCAGCATGAAGCACTCAAAATAGACACATGTTCGCTTTGCATTTGTTTGTCTCTTGTTCCCTGCTTGCCTTTTATTCCTTGGTGTGCTATTATCTGCCTTTGTCACCCACCACAGGCAAGTTCAACCAAGGCGCCTCGTCAGACCTGAGGAAGCGGACATGGGCGGACATCGCGATTCACATCAACAAAATTAGCGAGTGCCAACGGGAGGTCATGGAGATCGTCAAGAAGTGGGCGGACCTAAAGTGCGATGCCAAGCGTAGGATGGTTGCCATGCGAGGGCCTAACGGTGTCCGTATCTCCCAGAACCTGTCACCGGTGGAGAAAATGGTGCACGAGATACTATCCATGTCCCCTCCGAACAAGGCCACCATGGGCAGTATGAATGATGAAACTGAGGAGAATGACTTTGGTGACATGTCAGGGATGTCGACTCGCTCCTCTGGCACCTCTAATGGTATGGCTGGCCTTCATCACATGGCTATGCCTGTCACCAGCCCCCATGCGATGGGCTCGTCTATGTCTCCTTTCTCAACTCCGGATAAAGATCTTGGCATGTTCTCTCCGATGCCATTTGGCCGTGAGTCTTTCCTGTAACAATGTTTCTCTTTTTCTCATGAGCTCTTTCTCCCCAACACTCATGCATTCAACACACTATTCACATGTTGTATTGATTATTATTATCTTCTCTGTCATATTTTTTTATTGTCCTTTTAGGGGATCCTTCTCAGTCATTTCATGATTTTTCATTCATGAAACCAGTCGATGAAGGTAAAACTCTTTCTCTCGCACTTTGTTGTTGGTAAAAGTGTTTGCACCTAGGTTTCCGTGTAATTATGCATCTATGAACTGTGTGTGTATTCACATCGTGTTTATGTATTGCCCATAGACGACAGTCTGGGATTTGAGGACCTAGAAGAGGAGCCGCGGCACATGGGCTCCTTCCGCCCCCCTGCTGAGCCTCGTCGCACCTACTCCAGATTCGCTGCCTCTTCCACCACTGTGTCTTCCTCCATGGCTACCTCCTCGTCCTCCCACCCAGCTCACTCCTCTTCCTTTCTCCCTGCTCCTCTCTCCTCTTCCACCTCTACAGGGTCAGTCATGGGGCAGGGGGCAATCCGGAAGCAGCTAGCCCACAGTGCCTCCCTCAGTCTCAAGGAGCAGCAGGCCACTACTGCCCTGCTAGGGGCCGTGTCGGGGTCTTTGGGGGCCCTGGCCCAGTCCGTGCAGCAGCTGGTGGAATCGCAGCAGGAGTTTGTACGCGACTCCCTGCAGATGCAGCGAGAGACTGTGAGCGTCCTTCGAGACTTCTCCACCAATGCCCTGGCTCTCCTGCGGGACAAGGTCAACGGCCACCCACCGCCTTAACTCCCAGTTCACCAACAGAACACAACACACACACGGACCCTACCTGTGAAGTGCTTGCCCGTGGACTGAGATCATGTCATTAATACTATTTGCTGATTCACCTTGAGAATGAGTATGCTGCCACTAGTATAGAGAGTACTGAATAGCAGGAAGCCCAAATAAAATTATGAATATCTTTATATACCTGAGATGAGCTTTCTAACCAGTGACTGGTTTATTGTTACTTTTGATTAAAAAGAGCAATGCATCCATGTGTCATGGTTCCAGAATTATGGTAAATCATATTTTTTGTATTTTTTTTTTTTTACTGAATGAAACAAGACTGGACATTGCAAGTATGTTTGTCAGAGAAAACTTGTGCAATACTCTAAAAACGCTTTTCGAGTGTAAGCGAACTGTTGATCTGCTCCTATTTTGTTTCACATAGCCTCGTTTGCAGGCTTCCTCTAACAAGTATGCAATGACCGGTCATCCACACACATTCCAAGCATAACCAGCCACATTTATAGATTAATTTGGATCAAATTAATTAAATGACTAAGAAAAAGAGCAGCACGTACATGTGGAAAGTATGAATGAGATTTGATCTGCCAACCTCTGTCATTACTATCCAAAAGTTAGGTGGTTTGGTTTTCAAACGGGCAATAAATCACACTACAACTACAAGACGACTAAATAGAAACTGGCCATATTTGTAGCATTTGCACTTCAATTTAATGTATTTTCATTTTGTATTGAGTTTAAATTATGAGTGTCTAACTTTTTAGAAAAGTTTTGAGTTATATTTTGTCAATGCTGAAGAAATGTGTTTTTATGAAAAAGTAACCTTTTTCACTGAACTTCAATTAACTTTTTGTTTTTCCAGACTGAATGATTTTTAAAACATACTCTAGACTACTGTACTGTAACATGTAATGTGTGACTCCTTCAACCAAATCTTGAGAATAAAACAACCTGTTTTTAACCTATTTTTTTCCTGGAGGCAGCACATGAATGTATGGGATCTGTGATCAGTCATTTCTGAAGCTAAACCAGGCTACAGCTTTAAGACTCAGGTACTGACCACATTGAAACATGATCTTCGGCTTTAATAAATGATAGGACTCCCGGCTCATCATACAAGGTGCTGGTGCTGTTTGCCCTCTGAAGGACGGAAACACAATGCATCTGTGAAAAGCCAAAGATAACACAGACGTGTATTCCTTTCCTTTTACATTCTGCCCTCTGGATCTGGATATCTGGCCATGAATCCTGAATAGTAAGTAGTTATGAGTTGTGAGTGACAATGGCATTTATAGCATTATTTGTGTGGTTGTCGAAGTTGGATGTGGTGTCATGTTTAGGTAGGCTATTGTCTTGGATAACATTGTAGCTACTGTTAAAGGCCCCTTTAGGTTTATGGTAGAATAAAATGCTCTGAACTTGGGACACTTTTTTGTTGCTTTATATGCAATAACCATAGTGTATGTTAGGTCTATCAACGGTGTGTTTATTTATTTTTCATCCTACTTGATATAATCAACCTAAATAATAATGTAATGTATTCCTCAGCGACTACCTGTTCAAGCTGCTTCTTATAGGAGACTCTGGTGTCGGCAAGTCTTGCCTGCTCTTGCGGTTTGCGGTAGGCATTGTGTTAAAATAGAATGCACACAATCTTTGGTGTTGTTCCATATAGCAATGAGTCTAGTGCAAACAGAAAGCAAAGGCCATTTCCTTTGTGGAAAGGACACTGCAAAATATCATCAAACCCAGTAATTAACCACTGTTTGAAGGTTTGTTCAGCCCATTCTCCCATTGTAAATAATAGAACTGCTCAGTGGTCTCTACTCCTCAGGATGACACCTACACAGAGAGCTACATCAGCACAATCGGAGTGGACTTTAAGATCAGAACCATTGAAATGGAACAGAAGACTGTCAAACTACAAATTGTAAATACATTTTTACAAGACAAACTGCATAGCTCCAGTTGTACATTTTGGTGATGGGGATGTGGTAAAGATTGTTTGTAAATTCAAACTGTTTGATCTATCTCTCCTAGTGGGACACAGCCGGACAAGAAAGGTTCCGGACCATCACATCCAGCTACTACAGAGGAGCACATGGGATCATCATTGTGTATGATGTCACTGATCAGGTAATACAGTGTATTTGAACTCCTCCTCTCTATGGGCTGGATTGACCGTCTATTGCATCGCAATGTACCAGAGTTAGAGATAAAACTATACATACAAGATTTCAACTATTTTGCCAGGAGTCCTTTAACAACGTGAAGCAGTGGTTGGAGGAGATTGACCGCTATGCGTGTGAAAATGTCTCCAAGTTGCTTGTGGGAAACAAGTGTGACTTGGTCTCTAAAAAGGTAGTGGACTTTGCCACTGGTCAAGTAAGTGTCTGTTCTCATTCATAAAATGCTTGTGTCACCAATGCACAATAGATTCCTCATTAACTACAAATTATTGTCAATCATAGGTATTGTGCTTTTGTTCCATTGTGTTGTGATAAATGACATAAAATTCTGCGCTCTCTTTTTCTTGGTATGATTGCTTCAGGAATTTGCTTCATCCCTAAAGATTCCATTCCTGGAGACCAGTGCGAAGAATGCTGATAATGTAGAGAAATCATTTTTAACCATGGCCTCTGAAATACAGAAGCGTGTTGGAAGTGATGGTGTTCAGAGTGAGGCTGCTAAAGTGGGCAACAAGATAAACAGTGCACCCCTTTGGCCTGGGGGGAAAGAGGAGGCTGCCTCAGAGGAGGGGAATTCTTGTTGCTAATGCCATACACAAACTACAGAATAAGAGAATCAATGAGTTTGGACACTATCTTAATTTCCTTTTGTTTTGTTCAGAGATGGTAATTGATCCTTGTGTGAACAGCTATGCAATAGTTATGCGGTAGCCTGTTCCAAAAGTGCATAGAATGTGGCCCACAGAAAGGCACCCTTTGAATTAGTTGGTACCATTCTAATGTAATAGCTGAACACAGACAGCAACCGTGCTACCTTTGAATGGCCTGGGTATCGAAAATGTGACAAAAAAACAACAGTTGATTTACCCATGTGGGGTAGGTGATTGTTTGCTTGATGCTTGTAAGGTGAATTTTCTGTGTAATTTTATCTGTAACATTTGTGAAGAACTGATTGTTTTGGTTACCACTGGTGGTCAAACAAGTAATTTTTTCTTGTGTTAAACACTTTTTGATTAACGTTTGTTGTTTAATGAAGACAATAAAATATATTTGCGGCTTAATTTGTTTTCTTCATTGCTTTTATGCATAATGCACTGTTAGTTGAAACTTGTTGATGTATAGGAACAATTTGATCAACTGATCCCTTAAAATAATGTCCACAAATAGAGTGGTGCACAGGTACAACAGTTGCAAATCATCCCTGGTTCGTCGGTGCAACCATAGAAATAGAATCGTTCTATATCTGTGGGTGCAACACACATAACCTGAAGAAGATACAAGCAACTGTGTTGTTATGGCTGCCCTCTAGTGGTCATGAATATTAGATATAGAGAAGCAAAATAGAAGCAACATGAAAAAGAAAGTATGGCAATGATCGTTGCTATGCTCTACGAAAACACAATTTATAACAGGGTCTAAAAGTTTAACATTTGAAATACAAATCAGTGCAAACTAAGCCATGTCATATAACCTACACTGGTCGAAGGGAATAAGAGTGGTACAGGAATATAAAATACACTTGGTTGTATTACAGTATATAAACTGCCGTTCTGTAAAAGCCTACAGGGCAGGGATGTATTTTTAACAGACTTTGGGCACTGCCATCAGTAATGATGGACATTTTGGGTTGTATTCGAAGGTCAACGAAATCTTTGTTTCGATTGGAGAAAAGGCTGTAAATACCGCCCTATTTTGTTCCACATGACCTTTAACGATTTTTATTGCATTTTATGGCTGTCGCTCAGAGTAACATAAGCCAATCAGGCGCGTTTGTCCTTTTCACTCGCGCTATGTTCACCGGCTCTGTCCCTTTCAAGATGTCGGCAACGTCGATGTTCCCCATGTGTGTCCGGGCGAGCAGGGGCCTCCTCAGGCTCAGGAACGGAGGGAGAGGGGGTTCAAACTCCACGGGGGTGGACTTGATTCGGGCACTTTCCACGGAGAAGCCGCCAACAGGAGATGGCAGTGCTACAGGTGGACTCGCTCAATCAATTCTGCAAGAGAGGCTTCAGCAGCAACAGAAGAGTCAGGTGAGTCAAGCTAGCTAGCTGACATTCCTCCATACTTGGTTAGGTCACGTTAGCTAGATATACATACTTTTAACAAGCAATGCTACAGAAAAGCCAAAGAGACACTTAATCAATTAGCTGGTTTGGTTTTCATGAGTTGTCATTTCCAGTTTGTTGAACCTCCGAGTCTCTCACGAGACTATTCTTTTCCATTTATACACCCCATTTATTTGCTGAACCAATACATTCGCCGATTTAACATGTTGAACTAGGTTATCATGCCATCCATGTCATTCCAATTCGGGATCCTTGACCATAAAACCTAACCTTAAACCATACCCTAACACTTAGCTAACCCATTTACATTTCACCTTCAATGAGGCAGTGACGTCCCAAGGATCCCAGATAACACGGACCCTGTCATTCAACTGGCTGTATCCAGTCCGCTAGCTAGCTAGCCTACCAACATTGCCTTTGCTACTAGCTGTAATAATTAGCTAGTTAGCTAGCTACATATCTTTGTTTTCAATTGCCAGTGAGTTAGTGTTACCTAGCTAGTTAGTTAACGTTAGCTAATCACCAGCTTACTTTCACATGTCACACATCCAGGCATATTCCAGGAGATAAACGAGCCTTATATCATGATATTAGCCAGCTAGCTACCAAGTGGATTCATCACCTAGCCAAGTAACGTTCGCTAACTAGCTTTACCTAGATATACAGCTAGCTACGCGCTTATACTCCCACATTCAGCCACCATCTATTTATTTCTCACACATCAAGGTACAAGTCTAGCATTATATTAGATATATGGTATCTGTCAAGGTTTTTTACATTTTTAATGTATTTTTTTAATAACTTTTGAAGTTCGGGTATACCCTCCACGCCCCCAATGCATTTCCTGCACGCACACAGATTAATCTTGTCACAGTTTAATAACAGTGCAGGATATTTTAATTTAAATTTAATCTCTAAATCTTTCTAATCTATGACCAATGTCTTAAGTCACTGAGTTAGTTTGATTTGGAACTAGCTACCGGCATATGCTAGATGCATAATCTCATTTCCCTTTAAATTATACAAATTCCTTATTTTCCAAGCTATTCTGTATTGTAGCTATGTAATCCCAATATAATGTCTAGCTGGCTTGTGTTAGGAAATATAAAGGAATTTGACCTGGCTGTTTGCACTGACAGGGACAGCCCCCTCCAGAGGGGGATGGGGACTCGGAGCAGAAGCAGGACCAGGGAGAGGACAAGAAACAGAAGGAGAACACAGCCTATGCCAAGAAGATGGTGATGCGTTTAGCAGGCCTGATGGGGATAGGGGGTGCTGTCGGCATGGTGTACGTATTCGGTGAGTTTGCCTTACCCTCTTTGGTCCCCTCCACTCTGTCAGAGCAGCAGCATGTTAAAGGCTGACACTTAACCAGCAGCACTAGTGAAAGTCATACTGAAGATAGTGGAGTGATTTGGGACACCCTCTCCTTGCTCTGTGGAATATTTCCTTTTAGGAAGGCATTCTTGATCATTTGTTTTGAGCTTTAGGTGAATGGGCATTTTGAATATTACTTTAATTTCAACTCATCTCAATGGTGTAGAATTTTGATCAGCTGTTTCTTTGCACTCGTCTTATGTCTTTCTCAATTGTGTTTAAAAAAAATGTTTTTTTAAAGCATGTCTGACTCTTAAGATCAAGTTACTGTTCAATAGCTGTTTATGAATGAAATATACAAATTCCTTAGCATATTCCAGTGTTATTGTACTTACTGTCAGCCTAACAGGACTGACAGTAATGGATGGTGGAACTGGAGAAGACATGACCATACTTGTCAAAAGGAATGGTTGAATGTTTCACGATGTCTGTCTCTTTTCTGAAACACATGACACATTGTGCGGTGCCATATGTTTTTCAGAAGTAATTTGATTTGTGGACACATGGCATCTGATGCATGTAATGCAATAAATACTCATGTTTCAAACAAATAGATGTATAATATCATAGCTCTATAATATCATAGATGTATAATACTATCATGAGTAATGTGTTTTTCCTTCCTATCTACAGGTAGCAATTCAGTGGATGAACAAGGAAACGCGGTATGTTTTCATTAACATGTTTAGATGCAGAACATATGGTCTATTGCCTTATATGACCAATTATTAAAAAGTAGAGGTAAAAGATTTCCAGACGAAGTACTGTCGAACTTCAAGCAAACAGTGGCTTGTGTTAGTGGGTTTTAAAGTGTGCATAATGGGAGGTGGTGATGTAAAATGACACACTTATCACACTTCTCAGGGAGATCCCATGTAGCTCATCAATTGGTTCAAGCTAGCGCTTGCGGTGTGTATGGTTTCCCACAAGGCACATCGGGGACTAGAGGTGTGAGTCTGGGAAGGTGGCTACTTCAAAGAGCACACTTCTTTCAGGTGTGGTCCTGTTGTCCACTTCAAAGGGGACTGTTGTCAGCCTACTGTAAATAGTCTGTTAACTGCCAGGGGTCAAAGGTGTGGGGTTAGGAAGGTGTGCATTTTGAAAAGCACACTTGTCAGGCTGCTGTGAGTGGAGTGTGCCAGGCCTCTTAGTGCTGGATCCCACACTTGTCCCTGCAGACTGGAGGAGCTGTGTTTAATTTGAGGTCTTTGGGTGTCACTGTGAGAGAAGTCGAAGGATCCTGGTCTCATCCTCTATTGCTTCCTCTCTGGAACCAGAGGAGCCTGAAGTCTGCAACACATTTCCAAGGCTCAGCTTTTATGATGTGAATTCTCGATCCCTGAGTGAATTGATGTCCATTTACTCAGCACTTTTTGAATGAAAACCAATTCATAGCACATGAGGTGACCAGCTACTTACCTAATATTAAGGTTCCTTGTGCTTACAGCAATGTATCACCATTTTACTATAAATGTAAGTGTGTCAGAGGGTAAAATATCATCCAAAAGCCACTTGCCTCAAGATGAACATACTGTAGTTGGCGGAGATGACTCTTGAAATCACTAATGCTTTCAGAGGCATTAGCTTGGGCAGGATGTGTGGAATGAGAACAGGATGGTGGGCAACGTCCTCCACAGGGCACATGTCTCAGGTAACTGTGATATGTGCCAGGGGTTAAAGCTGTGGGTTTGGGAACTTTGACATTTCTTAGGGCTCACTTCATCACCAAAGACCCTCATTTGGTGTTTTATAGTTATCCTGTGGCCACTTCAAAGGGCACATTTCTTAGGCTGCTGTGATTGAGGGGTGTGGGCCTTATGTGATAATGTGGCCTTCTGCCATGGGTTTGGGAAGGTGGGCACTTGAAAGAGCACACTTCTCTTACTTCAAAGGGCATACTTGTCAGGCTGTGAGTGGAGTGTGCCAGACCTATTGGTGCTGGATCCAACACTTTCCCCCTTAGACTGGAGGAGCTGTGGCAATTGGAACCCTTTGGGTGTCAGTGCGAGAAGGAGCTGGATTCTGTTGACATCTCTATGGATTCCTCTCCAGAACCAGAAGAGCCTAATGTGAACGCCTGGCCCACATGTCCAATGGAAGAGTCCTAAGGTAGATGAATGCAGTTACATCCAAGGGCCATCTTGTACAGCAGCATAATTGGGCTTTGCATTCATCAGTAGCCAGAGGTTTTAAGGCTGAACATGCTACTGAAAACATGACTAGTCATCTACACTTTCTGTGAGTTTCTGTGGAGAGGAAATTAGGTGTTCATTCTTGTACTGAGGGACATCAGTAGCTCTACAACCAAGTCTTAGGTTAAGTGATCTGTTTGGCACAAATGTTTGGTCAGATGATATCCTGGTCTGCGGCTCTACACCTCTGGCACACTTTCTAATGAAGTGTTGCCCGTCATGTCCTGCCTTAAGTGAGATCAAGCCACCAAAGGGTACACTTCTCAGGAGATTGGCCTGTGTCAGTGTTAAAAGGTTTAGGTTTGGGGCACACTTATTTCACTTCTCATGCCCTGTTGTTCACTTTACAGTTTAAGCTTGTTCCCACTTCAAAAGGCACACTTGTTAGGTTGCTGTGAGTTGTGGCCCACTTCCAGGGGTTCGAGCTCTGGGTTTGGAACTTTTGTGTAGGTGGGCACTTAAAAGAGTAAGCTTTTCTCACTTATCACCCATGTCAAAAGGCTCTTGTGGGCACACTTGTCAGGCTGCTCTGAGTGGAGTGTGCCAGGCTTCTGGGTGCTGGATCCCACCCATGCCCCCCCTCAGACTGGAGGAGCTGTGTTAATTTGAGGTGTTTGGGTGTCACTGTGAGAAAAGGAGCTGGATCCTGTTCTCATCTCTATGGTGTTCTCTCAGGAACCAGAGGAGCCTAATGTCTGGAACACCTGTCTGATGGAAGAGTGCAAGGGTAGATTAATGCAGTAACATTTCAAGGCCAATCTTGTACAGCAGCATATCTTTGGCTTTGCATTCATCAGTAGCCAGAGGTTCTAAGGCTGAACATGCTAGTGAAAGCATGACTAGTCATCTACACTGAGTCTCTGGGGGGATAAAGTAAGGAGCCACTCAATTTTGTACTGAGTGACATCAGTAAATCTACAGCTTTATCGTATGTCAAGTAGCCTTTGGATTTGGTTCTGTTTGGCTCCCATTTTCCCCTGTTTTGCAATCGATTAAAAGTATTATCTTGCAATATGAAAAACAATTTTGTCACTAGGGCAGTGGTCACCAGCCGGTTGATTGCGATTGACTGGTCGATCATCAAGGCATTCCTAGTCGATCGCCAAACATTTCTGTAGAAAAGCTCACGAGAAAGGCTTGTGCTCATTTTTTAAAAATGTATTATTCCTATTGCGCTGTTGGCGGTAGGTGCACTTGATTCAGAATCCCTGTAGGCAGTGTTCCCATTTTCAACCAGCAAATCGGATCGCTCAAATCGCCGTTCCTACAGCTTCCTCGGCCACAGCATACTTGGCTAAGTGAGATTTCATAACTTTTAAAACCATGACCAGAGAGAGACTGTCAAATACAGCAAAGAGTGAGTTAATGTCTTAAGTATTTATTCAGCGCTGTCAACACGGTTTTTGTTCAACACTATTACAAAGCTTAAAAGCGCTTCTCCCTACTTCCATTTGCTTCTGCAGATACAATGAGTGAGTAGCCAAGTGTATCTGCGTTTTTATTATTAGCAGCTCGTCGTGTCTATTTTAATATCGAGGAATATTTCACTTTCTCAGGTCATGGGAACAACTTTTATTTGTGCGTGAGGAAGATGCAGTGCGACTTGAGTTTGGCCTTCAGGTTTGGCCTTCTGGTCAGTCTCAAAGATGGAGGAAGAGAGCAGGGACTGTGACTGAAGGTCACTGTCATGATTTGACCTTGTTTTTTGTCTTTCTCCAGAGTTCCCAGTTTTCTTGAAATCGCCTTAATCATCAGATGCAGGTACCATCAGTCCTGTAAAATAAAAAAGCACATTTTCAATTTATTACAGCACTTGCAGCTGTGCCTCGCAAGTGCTACACCAACTGATCTATTTTGTTATCAAAGCTTGAGTTTTGAAATATAATGTGGTCTGAGAAGAACAATATTGGTAGGCCAGGCATGTCGCCAATATGCTGTGAATAATATATTAGGCCTTCTGCACAAACCTCCATTCCTACAGAACTGTTTTTAGTAGGTCAATGTTCTTTTTTATGTTTAAATTTTTTTCTGAACGATAGATTCTTGCTTGCTTTTTGACTGCAAAAGTGATCTTGACTCAAAAGTTTGGTGACCACTGCTCTCGGGGTTGGACTAGTTTCTGCTGAATTTCCAAAACGGATGCATTTTTTTCTGGCATTGATCAATTTTCAGGTCCGCTGAGTGACGGCCTACCGGGGAACAGTGGGTTAACTGCCTTGTTCAGGGGCCGAATGGCAGATTATTACCTTGTCAGCTCGGGGATTCGATCCAGCAACCTTTCGGTTACTGGCCCAACGCTCTAACCGCTAGGCTACCTGCCGCCCCTATTTGATCATAATGTAGGCCTACCGGAGTGGCCTACCATTAAAAAAAGAAAACTATGGGGAAAATGCATTCAATAACATCTTGCCATGGAAATGGCTGTTCTATCATTCAGCCTACAGTAGCTGCAAATGAGTGGTGTTCAATGTAAGCCTACATTCCATGAGAATTTTGGAAGAAAATAAACATGCAGGGCTTGACATTAACCTGTTTTATCCACTTGTCCTTCAGACAAGGTGACTCAAAATGTTTGATTCAAGAAACCACGACAAAATGAAATGCATTATTATTCCTATACCATTTATTACAGAGAATCACAGAATTTATGCTAACTTATTATTCAAGCCTGTCTCAAAATACAATCTCTTTACCTGACTCCCTTTTCAAAGATCTCTAGAAATGCACAGGTTTTGCGCTCTTGTAGGAAGCTATCACTTCCCCATTGCTGACTACCAATTATCTATAACTTGGCTATTAACTCACTAACTAGTGAAGGATATGAACAAATGTGCGTACTTGGCAACATGCAGCTTTCGCTTTGGTCTCAAAACAAGTACATCTACTCACGACCGCTCATGCTGTAAATAAAGAATGACCCAGATTCATGTATGACAATGAGTGAAGTTCAATCACGTGCTTCTCTGCACAGGCAGTCCTGGGGAGCTGCAAGCAGCTTAGAGGGAACATTGATGACGACCAATTCTCATTCCTTTCACTAGCTCAAGCACCATTTCTTATAATGCTCCTTACCAGTTTGTTGCTGTGAGTGTCTATGGTCTCATATTGTACACTCTAGTAGTTTTTTCTTGAACTGCATTGTTGCTTAAGGGTGTGTAAGTAAGCATTTCACGGTAAGGTCTTCACCTGCTGTATTCGGCACATGTGACCAATAACATTTGATTTGAACTATTTTCATCTCTCAGAGCTTTGAGTGTCTACTTCCTGATGTTTTGTGAGTTCCTATGACCATCCTGTTGCTGTTTCGGGAACATGGCCTGCTCCCAGTCTCCTGGGCCTCTGCCTCAGTGTTGTAACGAGGTGTGAATTGCCCCTAAATGAGCACTCGCACAATCTCGTACAATGTCAACCTCCTCTGAAAGTCCAATTTGGCAAACCCAAGTCTTTTCTGAGTTAATTCACTGCTCTGTGTTAGAAGTGGTTCTTGAGATGCTTTAATTGGCCAGACATGCTCTAGTCAGAGCAGAGGCAAGGAATATTTATGTTCTAGCAACATTCTAGCCAAATTCAAATAAATTAACTATAAAAATCGAACTTTCATGAAATCACACACTTTCGGCGAAAGCAAACAATGCTATTATCTGAGGATAGCACCCCAGTAAACAAAGAGAAGCATATTTCAACCCTGCAGGTGCGACACAAAATGCAGAAATAAAAATATAATTCATGCCTTACCTTTGACAAGCTTCTTTTGTTGGCACTCAATATGTCCCATAAACATCACAAATGGTCCTTTTGTTCGATTAATTCCGTCGATTTATATATCCAAAATGTCAATTTATTTGGTGAGTTTGATCCAGAGAAACACCGGTTCCAACTTGCGCAACGTGACTACAAAATATCTCAAGTTACCTGTAAACTTTGCCAAAACATTTCAAACTACTTATGTAATACAACTTTAGGTATTTTTTTACGTCAAATTTAAGACGGTATGATCTGTGTTCAATACAGGAGGAAAACAAACTGTAGCTAGCTTTCTGGTCACGCGCCTCTATCTAACAGTAAACTTCATGTTACCCTCGTTCTGAACAGTGCTACTTTTTCATGACACAAAGGAATAACCTCTACCAATTTCTAAAGACTGACATCCAGTGGAAGCGGTAGGAACTGCAAGAAGGTCCCTTAGAAATCTGGATTCCCAATGAAAACTCATTGAAGAGTGACTTCAAAAAAGAAAATCTGAATGGTTTGTCCTCTGGGTTTCGCCTGCTAAATAAGTTATGTTATACTCAGACATGATTCAAACAGTTTTAGAAACTTCAGTGTGTTTTCTATCCAAATCTACATATTTTATCTTCTGGGGATGAGTAGCAGGCAGTTGAATTTGGGCATGCATTTCATCCGGACTTGAAAATACTGCCCCCTGTCCCAAAGAAGTTAACAGCTTGGAAAATTCCAAAAGTCAAGGCTTTGAAATTTCTGTTAGGCTAATTGACGTCATTTGGCGGTGTATCTGAGGATGTATTTCAAGGCCTACCTTCAAACTCCGTGCCTCTTTGCTTGACATCATGGGGAGATCAGCCAAGACCTCAAAGAAAAATGGTAGAACTCCACAAGTCTGGTTCATCCTTGGGAGCAATTTCCGAACAGTTTTCAACTGCACATGGGGGGGGACAAAGATCGTACTTTTTGGAGAAATGTCCTCTGGTCTAATGAAACAAAAATAGAACTGTTTGGCCAAAATGTCCATCTTTATGTTTGGAGGGAAAAGCGGGAGGCTTGCAAGCTGAAGAACACATCCCAACTGAAGCATAGGGGTAGCAGCATCATGTTGTGGAGGTGCTTTGCTGCAGGAGGGACTGGTACATGTCACAAAATATATGGCATCATGAGGCAGGACAATTATGTGGATATATTGAAGCAACATCTCAAGACATCAGTCAGGAAGTTAAAGCTTGGTTGCAAATGGGTCTTCCAAATGGACAATGACCCCAAGCATACTTCCAAAGTTGTGGCAAAATGCCTTAAGGACAACAAAGTCAAGGTATTGGAGTGTCCATCACAAAGCCCTGACCTCAATCATATAGAATATTTGTGGGCAGAACTGAAGAAGCGTGTGCAAGCAAGGAGGCCTACAAACCTGACTCAGTTACACTAGCTCTGTCAGGATGAATAGGCCAAAATTCACCCAACTTATTGTGGAAGGCTACCAGAAACATTTGACCCAAGGTAAACTATTTTAAAGGCAATGCTACCAAATACACTCAATTAGTATGTAAACTCCTGACCCACTGGGAATGTGATGAAAGAAATAAAAGCTGAAAGAAATTATTTCTATTATTCTGACATTTCACATTCTGAAAATAAAGTGTTGATCCTATCTGACCTAAGACGGGGAATTTTTATGAGGATTGAATGTCTGGAATTGTGAAACTGAGTTTAAATGTATTTGGCTAAGGTGTATGTAAACTTCGGACTCCAACTGGTAGCTCTTTGAGAGTGCATGATATTCATGGCTAGTCCCATTTAATTATAAAATCGGGGACAGGGCATGGAAATAAGGTCAGTTCATTGATAATGATTTGTTTATGAATTTCAACTAATGTACTGAACTGACTCCCAACCCTGACTAGCTTTAGCGTACGTTACACTATTGGTTTTGGAAAGGACGGTGGAGAAGCTGGACACTATGTACTAGACATTACTGACAGGAGTTGATACTAGAGGTCGACCGGAATGGCCGATAACTTGAAATCGGCCCTAATTATTCTTAACATTCGGAAATCTGTATTTTTGGGTGCCGATTTTTCTTTTTTAATTTTTTTTATACACCTTTTATTTACACCTTTTATTTACCTAGGCAAGTCAGTTTAAGAACACATTCTTATTTTCAATGACAACCCACCGTTCCTTGGCCAACTGCCTCGTTCAGGGGCAGAAAGACAGATTTTCACCTTGTCAGCTCGAGGGATCCAATCTTGCAACCTTACAGTTAACTAGTCCAACGCAATAATGACCTGCCTCTCTCATTGCACTCCACAAGGAGACTGCCTGTTACGCAAATGCAGTAAGCCAAGGTAAGTTGCTAGCTAGCATTAAACTTCTCTTATAAAACAATCAACACTAGTTAACTACACATGGTTGATGATATTACTAGATATTATCTAGCGTGTCCTGTGTTTGCATATCTGACTGAGCATACAAGTATCTAAGTATCTGACTGAGCGGTGGTAGGCAGAAGCAGGCGTGTAAACATTCATTCAAACAGCACTTTCGTGCGTTTTGCCAGCAGCTCTTCCTTGTGCGTCAAGCATTGCGCTGTTTATGACTTCAAATCTATCAACTCCCGAGATGAGGCTGGTGTGACGAAGTGAAATGGCTGGCTAGTTAGCGCACGCTAATAGCGTTTCAAACTTCACTCGCTCTGAGCCTTGGTGGTTGTTACCCTTGCTCTGCATGGGTAACACTGCTTCGATGTGGTGGCTGTGGTCGTTGTGTTGCTGGTTCGAGCCCAGGGAGGAGCGATGAGAGGGACGGAAGCTATACTGTTACACTGGCAATACTAAAGTGCCTATAAGAACATCCAATAGTCAAAGGTAAATGAAATACAAATGGTATAAAGGGAAATAGTCCTATAATAACTACAACCTAAAACTTCTTACCTGGGAATATTGAAGACTCATGTTAAAAGGAACCACCAGTTTTCTGAGCAAGGAAAACTGAAACGTTAGCTTTCTTACATAGCACATATTGCACTTTTACGTTCTTCTCCAACACTGTTTTTGCATTATTTAAACCAAATTGAACATGTTTCATTATCTACTTGAGGCTAAATTATTTTATTGATGTATTATATTAAGGTAACTTATTTAAATTTAGTATTGTTGTAATTGTCATTATTACAAATACATTTTTAAAAACTTTTTTTTTTTTTTTAAATCAGCTGATTTTAATCGGTATCAGCTTTTTTGGTCCTTCAATAATTGGTACCGGCGTTGAAAAATCATAATCAGTCTACCTCTAGTTGATACGACTCAGTCATTTGCCTGCCTTTCCTAAGCTTCTCTCTGACTGAGATGTCTAGTCTGAGCAACAAGAGGGCACACTAGGCTGAGTCATCGTGGCTGTGTACCTTTCTCCCCATTGGCCCATCACCTTACCTTTGCCCTAATATACAGGTTTACCTGGCACATTATAAAATTAATCGGATGTAATATAATTGGGAAATAAGTCGTTATAGATAAGCAGTTATCTAAATCATGTACATTATAGGGAAACTCCTTTATAACCATGCACAGGCAGCAGGGGGCGTAGTTGTGTAGTCTGTCTCCAACTACTGCAACCCCCTCAGGGCAGCCTTTTTAGGGAGGAAGGGGTGTTGAAGGGGGATAAAACAGCTCCAGCCCACAACCTCTGTTCCCATGTGGTGGCCCTAGCGTGCAGCATGTGGTGGCCCCCCCGGCTGGTTCTCTCTTGCCGGGCAGGCAGGCAGACCCCCAGGTGGCAGATGCAGCTGAATATTCATCAGCTGGGAGATTTAATTTGTCTGGTAATTGGTGGGCTTGTGTGGAGCACTGCTGAAAGTGTCACCACGAGGGAGGGGCCAGGGGGAGGGCTACACATTGGCATGACTGCACATAACGCACAGAGACATGCAACAGCGCCCCGGTTCAATATACTGGATATTATTACACACTACACACAGATGCTGGGCTGTCCAGGTGGAGAGTAGAACATAAGTGGTTTGGACGGTCTTGGTGTCTGTGCTCTCAAGGAGAAAATTGCTTTTTTTTTTTAAATATATTTTTTTTAAACTTTGGTACCTTAGTCCCTGTCTAAGAACTGTTAAGACTTTGTGAAGCATTGGTACAGATTTTCTGTTCAGTTTAGATCAGTCTGTCCCTGGGCCAAAACCGGTCCACAAGTGATTGGGGCCTGTCAAATCAGCAGGAATTCAACTAAAAACTAGTTTATTTTAGGAAAACTGTTCCCAAGTATCCCCACAAAAAAAAGTTATGATCTTGTCTCAATGTGATCAAGGTATGAAATTGTTATTTACAGATACAAAATCTCATTTTGGGCTTGAGTGTACAAATGTATTTTCTGACCCCCTGGCCATTTTTTGCTGACAAAAATCAACCTGTGTCTGAATCTATAGCCTACCCCTGGTTTAGATGCATAGGAGAGATTAAATGCTAACTAGCCTGGATGGCTATCAACTTCAATAAAGGAATATTTTGTAGTATTTGAGAGGTGTTATGGCTGTTTGGACCCCGCCGAATTGTCTGACACTGACGTTTGAACGTCAACACAACCACAAAATGTCATGTTATTTACCTTGTGCATTTGCCATATATTGTAAATCATGTCAAGAGTTTTTCTGCCAACAGTACCATCTGATTGACACATACCTGGCAATCACGCAAGTGTGTGTGTATGTGAAGTGGACCGTTTCTCACTTTCCTCCTTCGGTCTTCTCTTTCAGATTCCAGATCAGTTTGACAATGGTGAGTTGTTTCCCCAATGACTGACGCCACCTGTGGTATTCAGTCTAATCCAAAAGGTGTTTTGGAGAGGTTTTCTTTTCTCAAAGTTTAGGTAGCTTTGAGATCAGTGTTTTTATTTTGGTGTCTGAGGCTTTTGGCACACCTGTGTTCCAACATCTGCTCCTGGGCTATAAAAGGATCTCACATTACATCAGTTGTGTTTTATAGCTGAAGTAAAGGCTACATAAACATGGAATAACAAAGCTCAGACAGCTGTTGGTGGTTAACTTGAAGTCTTAGCCTTGTTTACAGTTCCCTTAGATTTGTCTATAAAATGAGCGAGCTTGTGTTAGAGGTCAAGCAAACAGCCCAATCTTATACCCAACATATCCATACCACGTTCACAACACCCTCCACCCATTCATTGACAGTGGTTCAGATGAGGCCCCCTCCCCTCTAACTTGCCTTTTCTGCTGTCAGCCTAGGATTGCGGGGAGGAATGGGGTTGTATGAGCGATCAAACCCACTGAGAAATGCCACCTTGCAGGGATCCCACACCCAATGCACAGGCAATGCCAACCACCCCCCTTTGTGTGTGACTACCACCCTGTACCCCTCCATATGCCCCTCAGTCATCCCTATAAACTGCCAGGCTGACAACCTGGTGGAAAGGGTCTCATGACAAGACCGACACAAAGGAAAATAGAAATTACATTGTGTTTCTCTCCATTTTTGTAAATTTTTAAGTTGTTACAACCCATTGGTTGCCCCAATAGATTAGTAGTCCTAGATGTCTGTCTGGTATTTTCATTCTCTGAGTGCACGTTTGGCCAGTGTGGAGCTGAGAGGGAATGTGTAGCATTTTGATAGGACTGGCTATGCTATTGAAATGACAGGAGGGCAAAGCAGGGGTACTGAGTCGCGAGGTGCCTCCCTCCCTGCTTCAAAGCTATGCTAATGCCTGGGACAGCTGCGGCCCTTTCTAAAAATCCGATAGGACATAGGGAAGTCTCCTCTTTAAACGCGTAACAATGTTATACAAATAATTACTTAATTCCTCACGATGTCACGCTCCCCAAAGACCACTACGTCTGTCTATCTGGGAACGTTGCTGCGTCTCTTTATTACCTTAGTGCCCAGAGTGCTGCTACAGCTGCTGTTATTGGCCAGCCCAAATGCACCCACAGCGTTCAATACCCCTAATGAAGGCCTGAGGAGGAGCCCCTGGAGGAGTGTAGAGGGAGCATTCCAGCCCACTGCCCACGTGTCCCTCCAACCCAATTTGTAGAATGCAAGTGAAGGGGATTGGGGGGGGGGGGCAGCCTGGATGCCTCCACTGGATGGGTCCTCAGGGACCCGGGGCGTTGAGGTCTGGCCTGCAAACAGACATGCTTATGAGACCCGTGTCGCCATGCCAAGTGATGGTATTCAGAGCACCGGCATTTTGCTGAGTAGCGTTGGATGCTGTGACTGTGATGAGCTCCCCAAAAAGCACCCTGTTGAGGCCACACTGTGGTGTGTGACATGCAGGACTGCTTTCAAAATACTCACCGAGGTTGGAAGGTGTTGCTTTCTCCAAATGTGTACTGTGGATCTAAGAAACTGTCTTGATGCAATCAATCGGTACACACACCAGATGTTTAGGGGGAGGGGAAAAAATTTATTGCTTTAATCTTCAAGCACTATTATTAGGCTTAAATCACTGACTTGTACTTTTCAGAGTCATTTCATGACTTGGAAGACGTCATCTCTTCCTGTCCATTTTATCAGATCGATTCACCCTCTGTGTCTCAGTATCCCACAGCTAGAATCCTCAGGGCGTGTTTGGCTGTGAGTTGAGGGGCGGTTCTGTATGACCTCCATGTTTGCTCGCTCTGACAGAGACGTAAAGGCCCAAGGAGGATAAAGACCACCAGGGCTCCAAACAAACTAACCAACCCAGCCTGCCTCCTGTACATACTGACCCAACCAACAGCCTGTGTCCCTAAGTTGGGTATTCTAACAGAGTGGCCTCTTGCCCCCCCCCTTACCCCCACTGCAAAGAGCGAGGCCGGACGACCGTTTGTCACGGCCCAAGAAAGAAGCGATTGACAGCGCGAGCCAAAAGCAAGAGCACCCCCCCCACCCCTGCCCAAAAAAAGAAAATGGGGAGAAGAAAGACAATTGAGTAATAATGGCCTTAAGCAAACTAGCGGAGCATATGCCACCCCAGTCGAGGATTAAAGGAGGCCTTTGTTGTGTCCGGAGGCCCGGCCATCGATCTTTCTCGCTCTTCCTCCTTTCCTCCCTTGTTCCCTTCCTACTTCTCCCCTGTTTAAATTGACATCTCTCCCGAGAGCAACATAGCCTTTCCACTGGCTATTAAGGCATGCCTCTATTACACTGGCAAACAAGGTTTGGATGAGGCTGCCTGACCAGAGTGTTGCTGCTTGTTAAAGCCTACTTTTCTGGCCTTTCAGTCAATAATTAACCAGGTCACCCACTCCCAGGCCTGCTGTTACTGGGCTGGGGGACCCAGAGGGGCCTGCCTGGTTAAACACACTGGCTGCAGGTAGGCCGGACACTATAGGCTCATAGAGACCTACTCCAGGTTTCTCACTCCCTCTCTGTCCCAAATGACTTCACATACCAGAGTCACCTGGCTGCATGCTTTAGCTGAGTGGTAGCATTTGCCATGAATTTACTGAGATGTTATTTGTTGGGACCAATGCTGCAGTCTTAAAGTGGAAATCAGCCATAGAGAAACAGCTTTTTAACAAACCAGGGAGTCTGCTAAGGGATGGGGCTGGAGAAATGTAACCACTCAAATTCAGCTATGGATGCAAGGACTAACCATTCATGCTATTCAAATTAGCCTCAACATGGTTAATACTATGTCGTGTTAGACATTTTCTGATATGCCACACTAGTCAGGTAAATGGATTAGCTTGGCATTTCTCCTGTTGACAGGGATGTAAACAAATTTGGGCACAACGTTTGAGAGAAGATTTTTGTGCATATGGAACATTTCTGGGATCTTTTATTTTCAGCTCTTGAAACATGGAACCAACACTTTACATGTTGCGTTTTATTTTTGTTTTTTGTATGTAGCAACTGCTGATTGCCCCTTTTTTTTTTTAAATTGTCATTTGTTAGGACTGCAGCTGTGTACATTCTACCACCACCAGAGTTGACTTGAGTCAGTCAAGAGTTTGGACACACCTACTCATTCCAGGGTTGTTTTTTTTTGTTTCGTTTTTTACTATTTTCTACATTGTGTATATAGTGAAGACATCAAAACTATGAAATGACACACACAGAATCTTGTAGTAACCCAAAAAGTGTTAAACAAATCCAAATATATTTGAGATTCTTCAAAGTAGCCCCTCTTTGCCTTGACAGCTTTGCACTCTCTTGGCATTCTCTCAACCAGATTCATGAGGTAGTCAAATGGAATGCATTTCAATTAACAGGTGTGCCTTCTTAAAGGTTAATTTGTGGACTCTCCTTAATGCGTTATAGCCAATCAGTTGTGTTGTGACATGGTAGGGTGGTATACATAAGATGGCCCTGTTTGGTAAAAGACCAAGTCCATATCATGGCACGAGCAGCTCAAATAAGCAAGATAAATGAGTCCATTACTTTAAGACATGAAGGTCAGTCAATAAGGAACATTTCAAGAACTTTGAAAGTTTCTTCAAGTGCAGTTGCAACAACCATCAAGCGCAAAGATGAAACATGAGGACTGCCACAGGATAGGAAGACCCAGAGTTACCTCTGCTGCAGAGGATAAGTTCATTAGTCACAAGCCTCCAGAAATTGCAGCCCAAATAAATGCTTTACATTGTTCAAGTAACAGACGCATCTCAACATCAACTGTTCAGAGGAGACTATGTGAATCAGGCCTTTGAGGTTGAATTGCCGAAAAGAAACCACTACTAAAGGACCCCAATAAGAAGAGACCTGCTTGGGCCAAGAAACGCATGCAATGGACATTAGAACGGTTGAAATCTGTCCTTTGGTCTGATGACTCCAAATTTGAGATTTTTGGCTCGAACCTCTGTATCTTTGTGCGATAAAGAGTAGGTGAACGGATGATCTCCGCATGTGTGGTTCCCACCCTGAAGCATGGAGGAGTTGTGGGGTGCTTTGCTTGTGACGCTGTCAGTGATTTATTTAGAATTCAAGGCACACTTAACCAGCATGGCTACCACAGCATTCTGCAGCGATACGCCATCCCACTGTGCTTAGTGGGACTATCAGGACAATGACCCAACACACCTCCAGGCTGTGTAAGGGCTATTTGACCAAGAAGGAGAGTGATGGAGTGCTACATCAGATGACCTGGCCTCCACAATCACCTGACCTCAAATCTAATTTATTTATATAGCCCTTTGTACATCAGCTGATATCTCAAAGTGCTGTACAGAAACCCAGCCTAAAACCCCAAATAGCAAGCAACGCAGGTGTAGAAGCACGGTGGCTAGGAAAAACTCCCTAGAAAGGCCAAAACCTAGAGATGAACCAGGCTATGTGGGGTGGCCAGTCCTCTTCTGGCTGTGCCGGGTGGAGATTATAACAGAACATGGCCAAGATGTTCAAATGTTCATAGATGACCAGCATGGTCAAATAATAATCACAGACCTCAACCCAATTGAGATGGCTTGGGAAGAGTTGGACCGCAGAGTGAAGGAAAAGCAGCCAACAAGTGCTCAGCATATGTGGGAACATCTTCAAGACTGTTGGAAAAGCATACCTCGTGAAGCTGGTTGAGAAATGCCAAGCTGTCATCAAGGCAAAGGTTGGCTACTTTGAAGAATCTCAAATATAACATATTTTGATTAAACTTTTTTTGTGTACTATATGTTATTTCATAGTTTGGATGTCTTCATTATTATTCTACAATGTAGAAAATTTTCAAAATAATAGCCCAAGGGGAGTTTTGGTCCACGTACACTAAGTGTTCCGTCTTGAGTATGGTGTGTTGAGAAATGATGCTCACTCCAATGTTTACAGCTGACATTTTATCTCTCTTACAGACACCCCGGTTATCCAACAGTTGAGAAGGACGTTCAAGTATTTCCAAGACTACAGACAGGTGGGTGATGATAAATAAACACAAAACAGAAGAAACGGTTTCTGACACTCCCACTGTTCAATGTAGCCTGATCAATGGATTGTTCCACTCTAGTCAGCCTTTTCCTCCGAGGCCTGGGGGTGTTTGTTTCAGGGAGGTAGAATAGAATGTCCTTGTCCATTAAACTCATGGGTTTAACCGCTGGTTTGGGATATTTATACTTGGTGAGACTGAGAGCCATGTTAGGTCTCTTATCTGTCTGTCTTTACTGAGGCAGGTGCAGCCACACCGCTTCGAGCAGGAAGGCGCCTCTGCATTAGCCTGCAGCTGCTGTTCCGTTAGACCCCTCTCCACACATACACACACACACACACATCCATCTCCCTCGTAGGTCTTTGATCTCTTCAATGGAGCGTGAACAGCCCCCTGTCTCCGTGTGTGTGTGGATACACATGCGCGCACACCCTTTCCTCCCTGTATCTCGACAACACACCTCCCCCCCTCGTCCTCCCTGCCCTTGGGTCTCCTGAACTTGTCAGTTCTCTCTTCCACGCGTCCCATTTCCCTCTTGCAGCTGGTTCTTACAGGATTATGGCTTTATGGGGTTTGCGGTGATGAGGCCAGCAAACAAACTAAGGAATCTCTAATGTTCCTGCATTCCCACATAAGCACCCAAATACAATCTCCTCCAATTTTACTACGGCGAGCCGGGAGAGGAAAAACATCTAATGAATGAGCTGAAGTGTTAAAGGGATAGGCCTCGTTCACCACAAAATACAAATGGCATAATTTTAAAAAATAAAATAAAAATGTAATAGAGCTTGGCTGTTGTCAATTGACCCACATAGTTCTGATGTGCCTCTTGCTCTTCTCACCGCAGCATTGTTATTGTATAGTTGTGTGATGTCATGTCTGTGTCCCCAGATGATCATTGAGCCCACGAGCCCCAAGCTGCTTCCTGACCCCCTGAGGGAGCCCTACTACCAGCCTCCTTACACCCTGGTCCTGGAGCTCACAGACGTCCTGCTGCACCCCGAGTGGTCGGTACGTACCACCCCTTTCCTCCCCAACACCACCTCACCCACCACCTTACATCCTGGCACCCCCCCCGTTCCACTGTGTGTGTGGGTCGCTGGGGGCCCACCACCTGTCTACCTCCACTATCTGTAAAGACCCCCCACCCCTTCTCACACATTACCTGTGGCTTCCACCTGGCCCCCTCAGAGCCTGTCCCAACCCTTACTCTAACACCACCTTCCACCTGGCCCTCTACCTGAGACCCTCCCTACTCCCCCTTACCTGAGTGGTCTCCATGCCCGCTCCCCCTACGAGTGCCAGACAGGTGGGGCACGACCGTAACCCGACACCTGCTGCCCTCAGCAGACAGCCGCCTGGCGGCCCTGCACGCAGAGCCTTTGATTTCTGAAGAAAAGACCAGTGGCTTTTTGTGTTAACACAGGCCTGCACCCAGGAGGTCGTCCAAAGGCTTCATCTGCCATAAACTGCTCCGTTTAGGCTGTCGAAAAAGCTAAATGTATGCCTGTAAATATACCACTTTATAACCTGACAGACTAATGAATCATTCACTGGTTGTGTGCATTTATGTGGATTCGATAGTGTCTGTCGAAAAAATAAAAATGTTACCCTAAATATAATAAACTGATTTGAAATGGATTATTCACTGACTATTTTTGTGGATAGCTTTCAGTGAGTGTTCTATCCATAAGGAATGTATCCCATTGCTGTTGGGAGTTGTTAGTATGTCTTTAAGCAGGTGAGGCAAACTGGTTTGTTCTCCGGTCCTCCCCACAGCTGGCTACAGGCTGGCGCTTCAAGAAGAGGCCAGGCATCGACTACCTGTTCCAGCAGCTAGCCCCTCTCTACGAGATAGTCATCTTCACTGCTGAAACAGGCATGGTGAGTGACATGACTGAATGCTTTTCTGGCGTGGGCCAATGATTACTTGCAAGATCTTGTCACGCCATTATTGTACCGTGATGGTTTCAAGTACAACTTTGCAGTCCTACGTTTTACAAATGCTCTTCTTTGAGATGGAATTTTCCATAAATCCCCACTCATCTTTCTGTACCTCTTGTGGCAATCAACATTGCAAATCTATAGGTGTTGCAACATAACACATTAACTGCTGAAATAAGTCACATGCCACATGAAGCATTTTGGATTGGTTAAGGCACAGACCTGCCTGCCTCACTTACCTAACATTCATCTGCGGCAGCCTCCCTCTGCCACAGCCAATCAGGGCTGCTCTTACCGCCTGGTGTAGCTTAGCTCGTTTGTGAACGCACACTGCACCTGTCACCTCCCCCTACAGGTCTCCCCTGTAGACCTTTTGTTCTAATGGACAATGACCCACCCCCGAAACAAAAATGTGTTTTGTCACTCCAAACTAGCACTGTTGACGATTCTTGATCTCAAACAACATCCCTAGTGTTGTTGCGTTTGACTGACTGTTTTTTTTGTTTGTTTTGGCAACAATATGTCTCATTACATAAGTCTTGGCCAACAAGCGGGCTCAGAACGGTATGCCTTTTGGGCTGCAAATACCCCTTTTATTTATGCCAACATTTTCTATGCAAATGAGCCATGCTCCGCTCAGGGTCTAATTGGTTCCTTGTTTAGGGACTGTTTTGTTTTCTCTGGGTGAAGGTCAGCCTTAGTGTTGTGGTGACCTGCAGCAGTGACTGTGCCAAGTCAAACTGAAGCCTTGTCTGTACCTCCGCTAGCTGCAGATTGCCCTACGGAGTATGGATCATTAACCCATCAAGGTTTCCTGGGCTTCACATTGGCCCATGTATTCTCCCCCTGCCCACTGCGGTAGTGCTGAGTAAGCCATGTAGTTCTAAGAGAAGCTGTCTCTTTTAGATTTTGAAGTGCGATTTTTATGAGCAGCAGCCAGGGAACTAGAACCTGACGACACCATCCTAGGTCTGTCACTACCCTCAGCCCAACTCTAGCCATGTAACCGATGGCCGTCATGCATATGCAGAAGCATCTCGCGTGTCAACGCTGTGTGATGTTGTGATGTGGGTTCTCTCTCACCAGACGGCGTACCCTCTGATTGACAGCATCGACCCCCAGGGCTTTGTCATGTACCGCCTCTTCAGAGACTCCACGCGTTACATGGAGGGACATCACGTCAAGGTAAACAAGTTGTCAGGCTGACCTTCCGCCACTGTGTGTGTGTGTGTGTACTGTTGTTTTTATGTTCACTACAGAAGCCTCCAATAACACAGAATTCCGTGAATTGAATGTCCTCCATGTTTCTGAATTTAAAACAGACATGTCATGTTGTGTAAAAGCCATAAAATTATTTAGACAAATGCCCTGTTTGTCATTTATTTTGGATATACCTGTGTATTCTCTCTCTCTCTCTCTCTCTCTCGGTCTCTCTGTCTCTCTGTCTCTCTGTCTCTCTGTCTCTCTGTCTCTCTGTCTCTCTGTCTCTCTGTCTCTCTGTCTCTCTGTCTCTCTGTCTCTGTGTGTGTTTTAAGACTCAGAAGTTAGTGTGCTCCTTTTCAACCCCGCTCCTCCTGGGCCAAGCCCCCAGCCCAGAACCCCTGGTGCGCCCCTCTCCACTGACCCAATGGTGCCGTACCCCCCTTCTGAGCCTCATTAACCTTATGCCCCCCTCTCCAACAGCCGGAGTCCGTCTACATGCATGACTGGAGTACAATAGTGTCAACTCTGATAAACTAACTTGTCATTCGAGAGAACCTATAAGGCAATAATGTATAAGCTGGATACTGTTGCTTTAATCATGTCGCCTGGCATCTTAAATGGCTGTATATTACAAGCTCTATCAGAGCTGACCGTAACTAACATGCCTAGCCTACATCACCATGTTTCAATGGAGTGCTTTTCTAATGCATGGGACACTAATTTGGCCTGGTAGTAAATGTGTGGTTATGGTCCCGGCGTAGCGGGGTGTAGGTAGGTATACCTTCTCGGTGAAGATGCATGGCTGTGTATTATTCATGGAGGTCAGTTCTTTCCATGTTAATCGCTCACTACTAAAACTCATATTCATTGGGAAACATGAATAGTTGATGAGGGTAACCTGCTACCCCCTGCTATACAGAGCTTGAATGTGTTTATTTGGTGATTAGTCATCCTGAGTCTAACGTTACATACAGGATCTTCCTCTCCTTCTGTGCACTCGCCTGAATTCACGTGTCTCCTGTCCTCCTCCCCTTCCGTTGGTGACTTTCTGCCCATCTCTGTCTCTCTCTCTTCACCCCCCTCCCCTCCTGTCTCCCCTCCCTCGCCTTCCATCTGGCCCGCTGAAAAGCAACCGGGAGGCAGAAAGGGAGTGAGGGAGCGAGAGAAAGGGAGGTCTGAATAGAGCCGAGTCCCCCGAGACCTCAGGCGTCTGTCCAATGGTGAATGTCGATGGTGTTGCCCCTCCCCCAACTATTTTTAAACAATGTGGAGCCACAGATGCGAGGTGTCAATAAAATGAGCGGTCCGATCTGACGACACATTATTGTCTGGTCTGTCTAATTAACTGTGATTAGAACCAGGCTGTGGTAGAATCAGCCATTGATGTTGACGACAAGTCCAAATTTGAGGGGTGAGATGTGGCCTAGCTTTGACCCCCCCCGAAGACATAGGGCAGTTAGTGGAGGGCACGACCGTCTGCCACAGGTGAACCGACTGGGTGGAGTTGAACAAGACCGAGTGCTCCACCAAATGTTGAGTTTCAGAGATCAGTGTTTCTTTTCAGTTGAAGTCGTTTCATTCTCCATGGGAGTGTCAGATTTGAAGTAGTCATACTAGTGCACTGTGTTTGTTTACCTGCTCACCAGACTTGTGTGTATGTAACCCTATGAGGGGGGGTGTGTGTGGGTTGGACACATTCCTACTCCGGCTCGCAGCCTGTTGCTTTGTTAGGAGCACACTGCTGCCTTGTGAAACCGAAGCCCTTACCGTGCCTTTAGAAAGTGTTCATACCCCTCGACTTATTCCAAATGTTTTACAGCCTGAGTTCAAAATGATTTCTACACACAATACCCCATAATGACAAAGTGAAAACATGTTTTTAGATATTTATTGAAAATGGAATACAGATGTCTAATTGACATAAGTATTCATTAGCACTTCACCTGGCGCCGTTACGGGTGGTGGCGCCGTTACGGGTGGTGGCGCCGTTACGTGAATTTTCACCTGTTTATTGGTAGAATCACCTGTTTCACCTATTTATTCAAAATGTATTTTTTTCACTGCCAAGAAGTTTCCTTTCATTTGTTAAATCCTTTTATTGTAGTAATGAATTCTTTAGTCATTTTTTCCCATATTTTAAAAAACTTCTTCAGTGTCATTGTATTATCACCATCATATAAGCCAGATGGGCCTATCACATAAATCAAATGTATTTATATAGCCCTTTGTACATCAGCTGATATCTCAAAGTGCTGTACAGAAACCCAGCCTAAAACACCAAACCGCAAGCAATGCCGGTGTAGAAGCACAGTGGCTAGGAAAAACTCCCTAGAAAGGCAAAAACCTAGAGAGGAACCAGGCTATGTGGGGTGGCCAGTCCTCTTCTGGATGTGCCGGGTGGAGATTATAACAGAACATGGCCAAGATGTCAGTCAAAAAGATGGTGTCTTGTCCTGCTCCTGAAATCTGCTCCGGCATTGACCTATTATAAACTGGGGATTTGAGCCCAGAATGCTGATTGGCTGATAGCCGTGGTATATCAGACCGTATACCACTGGTTTGAAACAACATTTCATCTTTACTGCTCTAATTACGTTGATAACCAGTTTATAATAGCAATAAGGCACCTTGGGGGTTGGTGGAATGTGGCCAATATACCACGGCTCAGGCTGTATCCAGGCACTCTGCGTTGCGTCGTGCATAAGAACAGCTCTTAGCTGTGGTATATTGACCATATACCACACCCCCTCTAGCCTTATTGCTTAATTATGACATGGCTAGGTTTTAAGTGTTAAGAAATATTCACAGCCCTTAGTCAATCATTTGAAGAAGCACTTATTGACAGTGATCACAGCTTTCAGTCTTGTGCGAAGCTGATAGGCATACCCATCTGGATTTGGGGATTTTTCTCAAGCTCTTTTAAGGTAAATGGGGAATGGCTGTGAACATCAATCTTAGTCTTTCCACAGAATTTCAATGGGATTCAAGTCTGGGCCACTCGAGGACTTTCACATTCTTGTTCTAAAGCCATTCCAGCGTTACTTTGGCTGTGTGCCTAGAGTCATTGTCCTGTTGGAACAAATCTTCACCCCTGTCTGTTTGCATTCTGAAGCAGGTCCTCATCAAGAATTTGCCTGCATTTGTCTCCATTCATTGTTCCCGCTATCCTTACCAGTCTCCCAGTACCTGCTGCAGAAAATTATTTATTTTTTCCCCCCAATGATGGAGACCACTGTGCTCTTGGAAACTTTCAACACTAGAACTTGTTCCCCAGATTTATGCCTCATCACAAATCTCTCTCTGATATCTACAGACAGTTCCTTGGACTTCATGGTGTAGTTTCTGCTCTGACATGCACTTTCAACTGTGGAACCTCATATAGACCGATGTTTCATTCTAAATCATGTACAAACAATAGCATTTGCTCAATTTGGAGTATCGTAGCAAAGGGGTGTGAATACTTCTGTAAATTAGATTTCTGTATTTCATTTTCAAGGCATTTGCAAAAATGTCTAAACATGTTTTCACTTTGTCATTATGGGGTATTGTGTTTTTAGATGGGTGAGAATCTCTCATGCTTTCAGAATGTAGGGTGCAAGACAATGTGGTGTAAGTCAAGGGGTATGAATACTTTCTGAAGCACTGTAGGCATCCCACGGCCAACTCAACTACACGTGTGCCAAACACGTACTGTATTTAATCTAACTGAAATAATAAGCCATCATATAGGCTGACCAACTCTGTAAGGACAGACATCAATACATCACTCTCAAACTCATTACTGCACCTAGGCTAATGTAGAAATGCACATCTGTCAATGTACACACATACACACGCATTCGATTGGGCCCCGTCTCAGAAAGAAAGTTCTATTTATTGGGAGTGAGGAGTGTTCTGGTTATTTCCTATACCCCTACACACACACAGTGGTCCCCTGCTTTGCCCTTTGCCAGGCTAGTCAGCAGCATCTCGGGGGGTGTATATGTATGTATATGTATGTATGTGTATGTATGTATGTATATGTATGTATGTGTATATATATATATATATATGTATATATATGTATATATATATATATATGTATGTATATATATGTATGTATATATATATGTATATGTATATATATATATATATATGCTGCAAAAAATAAAGGGAACACTAAAATAACACATCCTAGATCTGAATGAATGAAATATTCTTATTAAATACTTTTTTCTTTACATAGTTGAATGTGCTGACAACAAAATCACACACATTATCAAAGGAAATCAAATTGATCAACTCATAGAGGTCTGGATTTGGATGCACACTCAAAATTAAAGTGGAAAACCACACTACAGGCTGATCCAACATTGATGTAATGTCCTTAAAACAAGTCAAAATGAGGCTCAGTACTGTGTGGCCTCCACGTGCCTGTATAACCTCCCTACAACGCCTGGGCATGCTCCTGATGAGGTGGCGGATGGTCTCCTGAGGGATCTCCTCCCAGACCTGGACTGAGGGATCTCCTCCCAGACCTGGACAGTCTGTGGTGCAACGTGGCGTTTGGTGGATGGCGCAAGACATGATGTGCTCAATTGGATTCAGGTCTGGGGAACGGGCGGGCCAGTCCATAGCATCAATGCCTTCCTCTTGCAGGAACTGCTGACACACTCCAGCCACATGAGGTCTAGCATTGTCTTGCATTAGGAGGAACCCGGGGCCAACCGCACCAGCATATGGTCTCACAAGTGGTCTGAGGATCTCATCTCAGTACCTAATGGCAGTCAGGCTACCTCTGGCGAGCACATGGAGGGCTGTGCGGCCCCCCAAAGAAATGCCACCCCGCGACTGACCCACCGCCAAACCGGTCATGCTGGAGGATGTTGCAGGCAGCAGAACGTTCTCCACGGCGTCTCCAGATTCTGTCACGCCTGTCACATGCTCAGTGTGAACCTGCTTTCATCTGTGAAGAGCACAGGGCGCCAGTGGCAAATTTGCCAATCTTGGTGTTCTCTGGCAAATGCCAAACGTCCTGCACGGTGTTTGGCTGTAAGCACAACCCCCACCTGTGAACATCGGGCCCTCATACCACCCTCATGGAGTCTGTTTCTGACCGTTTGAGCAGACCCAGGCACATTTGTGGCCTGCTGGAGGTCATTTTGCAGGGCTCTGGCAGTGCTCCTCCTTGCACAAAGGCGGAGGTAGCGGTCCTGCTGCTGGGTTGTTGCCCTCCTACGGCCTCCTCCACGTCTCCTGATGTACTGGCCTGTCTCCTGGTAGCGCCTCCCTGCTCTGGACACTACGCTGACAGACCCAGCTCGCATTGATGTGCCATCCTGGATGAGCTGCACTACCTGAGCCACTTGTGTGGGTTGTAGACTCCGTCTCATGCTACCACTAGAGTGAAAGCACCGCCAGCATTCAAAAGTGACCAAAACATCAGCCAGGAAGCATAGGAACTGAGAAGTGGTCTGTGGTCACCACCTGCAGAACCACTCCTTTATGGGGGTGTCTTGCTAAATGCTTATAATTTCCACCTGTTGTCTATTCCATTTGCACAACAGGATGTGAAATGTATTGTCAATCAGTGTTGCTTCCTAAGTGGACAGTTTGATTTCACAGAAGTGTGATTGACTTGGAGTTACATTGTGTTGTTTAAGTGTTCCCTTTATTTTTTTGAGCTGTGTGTGTGTGTGTGTGTGTGTGTGTGTGCAAACCATTACATTTATTGATGAACTAAGATGATTGCAAGGCATTTTGTGTATTTCTCCGATCGTCACAATTACCTTTTTTAAACAATGAAAGGGATAGATTTCATTTTTAACTCCATTCTTTAGATGAATTCCTCTTCAGAGTCTTGTAACTCAACTCTTTTCCACCCTCCCCTGTAGGATGTGTCGTGTCTGAACCGGGATACCTCCAAGGTGATAGTGGTGGACTGTAAGAGGGAAGCCTTCAGCCTGCAGCCTTTCAACGGTATGGCGCTGACAAAGTGGGACGGCAACTCAGAAGACCGAACACTCTACGACCTAGCTCATTTCCTCAAGAGTAAGTGTGTGTGCAATGGAGTGAATGTCGACCAACCTGTTCCTTCCCAGACACGCTATTCACTCGTGTTTTTCTCCGGGCAGCCATTGCTCTCAGTGGAGTGGATGACGTGCGTTCTGTGCTGGAGAACTATGCACTGGAAGATGACCCCGTAGAGGCCTTCAAACGCAGACAAGCGCAGCTAGCACAGGTACAGTCCAAACAAACCCAATGTCCAGGAGCAATGGATGACGACTAACGACTACACTACCATTACCAACCAAGAGAAGTGTCCTCATTCTCAAGAAACATTACATTTTCTGTAGGAAAAACATTGTCACTGATGGCTTGATGCCCTTTTATCCATCTGTTTTGCGAGCACTTTAGAGCTATAGTCCGTTAGATACTGATGTAACTGTAGATACGTGTGTGTGTGTGTGTGTGTGTGTGGACAGGAGGAGGAGCAGAGGTTGGCTGAGCTGGCCCAGCCGAAGAAGCAGGCCATCTCCTTGGGCTCCATCGCTGGACGGTTCTGGCGCTCCAAACAACAGTGAGTGGCCCTGTCTCGCACCCACCAATCGCAGCCCACCCCTCCACAGTGTCCGGCCAAAAGGATGGCGGGCTGCAGTCACTCAGCGGGGTGGGTGGCGGGCGTCTCGACGCGTGGGGGAGGAGACAAGGAGAGACCATCCAATCAGCTGAACTTTTGACTGTCACAAGCATGTCTTGAGGGGGGGAGCTGGAGAGGAGCAAGGGTCCAAAATAACATTCTGGTACCTCTGTCATCAGCAAAGTCACTTCCTGGATCTCAGATGCTCAGGTGAAGGCGGCGCATGCCCCCCCATCTGCTTTCGTTGGTCCTCTGTTGGCACTGACGTACACAAAATGGTGCTGAGTGGTTACAGACATTATTGATTAAACCGTTTCAGTCCACATTAGTTCGTCCACTTCTACTGCCCACCGGCCGGTCATACGGGGAACTGACCAGAGAACAGTGCTCTTATCTGCAACTCCATGCACTTGGATCTGGTGCTCTGGAATGATGGAGTTTGATCAGCTTTGTTGAAACAGTTTCCTTGGGTTTTTTTTATGTATATCTAAGACAAAGCTTGTCAGGGTTTAGGATATGAATGTTATTAAACCTGTTGCACTCTGAGACTCTAAGCTTATCTCCACCAACAAGAAGTCCTTGCTTGGACAGGCGCTGTTGACGCCAACGGGACTTTGTGCAACAGAGGCTGGAGCTTGCGCTGTAGGAATGAGTGGGAGAGACATTTTCAGCAAATCAAGGCAAGCCATGTGAAATTGGGCTGGTGGCACGCATACTAAGTGAAAAGGGGATCCTGATGTCTTAATATGTGCTTGTTGAATGTTCTGTGAGATTCAGTTTGTGAACCATTCACATAGTCCCAAATAAAAAAATCTTAAATCTAGCATCTTGTGTGATTTGGTACAACCGAACATGTAATGTGAACTAGCATCAATCCGGTGTTTTCATGGCAACATGTTGAATCTTCTCTTAATACCCTGACATCTATACTGAACAAAAATATAAATGCAATGTGTCAAGTCTTGGTTTCATGAAATAAAAGATTGGTGAAATGTCGTCAGCCATCCATGAGGTAACTTTTTGTATGGCTCTATCCGTTTACATGTTATCAAGGACGGATGTCACGTGTGTTTCGAACCAGAGGATCACTGGTTCGAGTCCTGTTTGGGGCAGTTGGACAGTGGAGGAAGCTCAACTGTTAGCAACACGCTGACACCTGTTACATTGGCAGATATAATCGAAATCAAATCTGAGATTTAATACATTAACAACTGGAAGACCTTTCCAAGATGACTTTTTTGTGGAAGAGGTCATCATGGAAATGTTTGCAGTACATTTCAATACAGCTATATGGCTGTGGTAAATTGGTAGGATACTCCTCCAGGACATCGACTGTTTTTCAGCCATAGGCCTGACTGAGTGTGCCTCCACCAACTCCTATTTACAGTTCTGGTATAGACAATGGGCTGGAGGTAGTCAATGGCCATGTGCCAGAGCATCTCAAGTAGGACTTTAGTAAATGACAAACATTAAGTATTGTGACGATTAACACCTGACAAACACTGAACCTCTTCAGTATTTGGCACTAGGGAATTTGTAGTTTAAGGCAGCTGATCTCCAGCACAAATATTAGCAATACCTAATTAGGGTCGATCAATGCTCCTCATCCTCTTAGGGATATTTGTTAGGTTTTAAGGTGACTAAAATCCTTTAAATCTCAATTAGATAATGATAATATTTTAAATCCTTTAACAATTATATTTGTTTTAGGGATTGGACATCATTTGTGAAGTCACTAAGCCTGAAATCTCTGTTTTGATTTTGCACAAACTAAGAGAAAATGGGTTAATTTAACCAAGTGTATTGTATTATCAATGCATCTTTGCAGCCTATTGTAAAATAGCATTGCGCATGGAGTGGGCCATTAATTAAAAATTCATCGAGAGGAAATCGCCCAGCGGTCGCAATAATTCGTTTGCATAGACTTTCTTTACAGAAATGCATGACTTTAACGCCAATTGGAATACAACTAGATAATGCAACCGTTTGAGAGTAAGGTGTGAAGGGAGCATGTGATGGCTCAATTCACAAATACATGCAAGTTGTGGGGTGTCGAGGCTTTTTGGTTTACCACCATGCACTACCTAGACAGATGCACACGTGCCAAAATACAAATGGCCACAGGCTTTCTTGGGAAAATGAGTGTGGGAGTTAATCTTTCTTTTAATACCATGGTTATTTAGTTTAAATCAATAATTCGTTCAAATATATCATCTGCATATCTTAATTAGTGCAATTATCAGCAGTAGGCCTACTGGGTTGGAAGAAAACGAAATTCGATTGTCATATTTTAAATTGAATTTCCTTTTTCCTTTTGGTTATAGTAAAAGTAGTACTACCGCTCAAGTGATTAGTGACATACGTTTCTGTTTACAAAGCATGTGACAAATACACATTTTATTTGAAGTGACGACAATGCACTGGTCCAGGTAATTTACATAGATCTGGACAAAAGTAACTTTTTTTCCTGTCTGCTCTAATGAGGTAATTTTCATTACCAGCATAGTTTGAGTAGGCTAGGACAAGTTGGGTCAGAAATGAGAAGGCCTACCCATTTTCATTTGAACCAAGCAAAATCTACTCGTGAATAGGTGCGACCTAACTCAACCGACATAAGTGTCACCTTAAACTGCTTTAAGTGAACATGCACGCGACAGAAAGCCTGGGAATCGGACTGTCTCAGGCTCATGGTGTTGCACTTGACACCTCTACAGAATGTGCAAATTCACATTTATAGGCGCCCTATGCCTTCTGCCACCGATTAACACCACTCCAAATGTTCTCGCAGTGCGTCTTTCCGCTCCTCCTGGTTGTTCCCCTCTTTTTCTCCTCCCAGTTTAAACAACTGGTGAGAGACACACGCCACACCCCGGCAAAAGCGACGATTCCTACACCATTTGGGCACGTGTGGAGATTTGAGTGGCAAGTGCTAGAACATTTGCCCAAAGCTGTTCCATAAGGGTTGAAGAAGTGGCACAACCTTTTAGATGCAAATCGACCAAATACTTTTCACTTTTTTTAAATATCACAATTCTGACACGCTATTTCCATGGACATTACGCATGCTAAATACTTGTTAAACGCTTGTCGAATATCTGCCTCTGCAAACACAGGCATATTACAATTATGCACGTATTCGATCGTGTCATCCATCTGGTCATCGATTGTTTTAGCATTCTATTCCCTTAGGCCTAACAATTGTCTCTGATATTCATTTGCATACTACTAGTGCTTGACTTGGGATGGAAGAAGTGCAGGATCTATCATTTTCTAAGTCGGTCCATTTGTTCACCGAAATTTACAAATGACGTTATGCTATAGGGACCTCCTGATTATTCTTTGTTGGCGATTTATACACATTTTCCGGGACTTCTCCGTGACCTTTAGCCAAATTTCCATGACACTGGAAAGCTGCTGTCTGATCCCATGTAGAGCTACCACCACCTGCCGTCATATTTAAAAATATGATCAATCAATTATGAATTATTTCCATGACTTTTCATGACCTTGCAAACCCTAATTTGAGGGCAGGTAGCCTGTCGTTCTGCCCCTGAACAAGGCACTGTTCCTAGGCCGTCATTGTAAATAAGAGTTTATTCTTAACTGACTTGCCTAGTTAAATAAAGAAAATGAATAAATACAAATTTGACAACATGGAACAGCGCATCATGCCGTTCAGACTGGCACATTTTCAATGTGCACTATCTCGAACAGCCTATAGTTAGTTAGTTAGTCAGTCAGTCAGTCACAGATTCAGGGACAAGTGGCGAATAAACTTCAACAAAGCTGAATCAGGAAATGAATGTCCACCCTCCATTGCTATTCAATGAAAATCTCGCCTTCATTCCGCTTTGATCAACCTTTTTTTGCCACTGTGTGTGACTAGGTCAGCGATAGGCTACTTTGTTTTTATAGAAGAGCCGGAACTCAACCCCTAAAATTAGAAATGCCGGACAGTTCCGGCCCAAGACAAGCACTGCATAATACCATGCTTCCGCGCCGCATGCTCTGCAACAAAATCAATGAGAAGTATTTTTCGTAATTTTTCCGACTTTAGTGTTCCGTATTTTTCGTTTTACGCATTTGGCTATAGGTCCCATGAGAGCGTAAATACGCAAAACAAAATGTTCTTATGATGTTACATTTTGTCATTGTTTCAGGCAATTATCTGCTTTCACTGACTTCAATATGGTATTGGATAGAAGGCTTAGTGCCATGGACCTAATAAAAAGGTCATTGTTGCCATTCATATCCTATCAAAAGTGTCATACCACAACATGCTGTCGTATTAAAACCTCACAACTTGCATTGTTGTTTTGGTTAAATCCACCTCGTACAAGGATGCGTTCCGCCCGGTTGTGGATACGCATGATGGTAACTTTTATTGGTTACAGGGAGCACTTCATATTTATTTATCCTGTCTTTTGTCCCGAGTTGGAACTCAATCAGCGAAAGCACCCGGTCCGGATAACTATCCAACAAAATAATGATAGAGGTTCATCTATACCCCGTTTTCTTTTTTTTCTTCTTTTTTTTGTGACGTGCTTCAGCGGAAGCGTGCCAGGGGTAGTCAGGAACAGCGGAGGCACGCGCTGCCCTCATTAGAATTACAATAGATGAGCGCAAAGGATGAGCAACAGTTTGCAAATGTGCCCATTGTCCCTGTAGACCCCCGCAACAGCAAGCATACCCAGTCAACTGACACACGCGCCCCATTAAAACATTAGATTGTAGGCTACAGATAATATCGCTGTTGTATGGAATTTATGGTTCTTGTTCTTCCTTTTACGTTTTTAATTACGCATTTAAATTCTCATTGTAATACTGCATGAATAAGGAAATGTTCTACGCTAATGTTATTAAACTACACTCCCCTCGTCTGATTTATTTAGTTAGTTATTCCATTGCAATAGCCTGCATTCAGAGGTTTGGATAGAACGACCGAGTGGGGAACTGTTCATGTTATCACAGAGAGCATATGGCGGACACACTCCACTTAACTGGAAGCCACTCGAGGGCCACCCGCACCATTACGGAGATGCGTAAACAGATAGGGGCGGCGGGTAGCCTAGTGGTTAGAGCGTTGGACTCGTAACTGAAAGGTTCCAGGATCGAATCCCCGAGGTGGCAAGGTAAAAATCTGTCGTTCTGCCCCTGAACAAGGCAGTTATTGAAAATAAGAATCATAGTTAAATGAAGGTTTAAAATATATGCCTAGCAAAAACGGTATAACACAGATTCTATAGGCCTACCTGCTGTGGAGTTGAAATCAAATCACATTTTATTGGTTGCATACACATACAACAGTGCATTAGGAAAGTATTCAGACCCTTTGACCTTTTCCACATTTGAAGTTAGTCTTATTCTAAAATTGATTGAGTACATTTTATCCTTCATCAATCTACACACAATACCTCATAATAACAAAGCAAAAACAGGTTTTTAGAAAATTAACAGATCTTATTTTCAGACCCTTTGCTATGAGAATTGAAATTGAGCTCGGGTGCATCCTGTTTCCATTGATCATCCTTGAGATGTTTCTACAACTCGATTGGAGTCCACCTGTGGTACATTCAATTGATTGGAAATGATTTGGAAAGGCACACACCTGTCTATATGAGGTCCCACAGTTGACAGTGCATGTCAGAACAAAAACCAAGCCAAGAGGTTGAAGGAATTCCCTGTAGAGCTCTGAGACAGGATTGTGTCGAATCACAGATCTGGGGAAGGGTACCAAAACATTTCTGCAGCATTGAAGGTCGCCGAGAAAACAGTGGCCTTCATCATTCTTTAAATGGCAGAAGTTTAGAACCACCAAGACTCTTCCTAGAGCTGGCCCCCTAGCCAAACGGAGCAATCAGGGGAGAAGAGCCTTGGTCAGGGAGGTGACCAAGAATTTGATGGTCACTCTAACAGAGCTCCAGAGTTCCTCTGTGGAGATGGGAGAACCTTCCAGAAGGACAACAATCTCTGCAACACTCCACCAATTAGGCCTTTTATGGTAGAGAGGCCAGACGGAAGCCACTCCTCAGTAAAAGGCACATGACAGCCCACTTGGAGTACGCCAAAAGGCACCTAAAGACTCTCTCAGAGCATGAGAAACAAGATTCTCTGGTTTGATGAAACCAAAACTGGACTATTTAGCCTGAATGCCAAGCATCACATCTGGAGGAAATCTGGCACCATCCCTTTTTCAGCGGCAGGGATTGGGAGACTAGTCAGAATCGAGGCAAAGAAGAACAGAGCAAAGTACAGAGATCCTTGATGAAAACCTGCTCCAGAGCACTCAGGACCTCAGACTGGGGCAAAGGTTCACCTTCCAACAGGACAACTACCCTAAGCACACAGCCAAGGCAATGCAGTGGTGACTTTGGGACAAGCCTCTGAATGTCCTTGAGTGGCCCAGCCAGAGTCCGGACTTGTACCTTATCGAACATCTCTGGAGAAACCTGAAAATGGCTGTGTAGCGACGCTCCCCATCCAACCTGACAGAGCTTATCTGCAGATCTTCTCAAGAATGGGAGTAACGTCTACTATGGGGTATTGTGTGTAGATTTGAGGGAGTAATTTAAAAATCTATTTTAGAATAAGTCTGTAACGTAACAAAATGTGGAAAAGTCAAGGGTTCTGAATACTTCCTGACTGCACTTTATGTGTATATATGTGGGGTGGCTGTATAGACAATAGGGACAGTATATGGGTAGAATATGTAGTATATCTGAAGGAATAGCATAAGCACAGCAATAATTCAATATGATAGGCCTTGACTAGAATATAGTATATACATATGAACTGTTTTACAGTGTGTAAACATTATTTAAAGGGACCAGTGTTCCATGACTATGTACATAGGGCTGCAGCCTCTAAGGTGTAAGGTCGAGTAACCGGGGATAGCCATCTAGTGACAATGACTACATTTCAGGACTGGGCAGGGGCCAGCTAGTGTTGACTATTTAACCGTCTGATGGCCTTGAGATAGAAGCTGTTTTTCAGTCCTTCGGTCCCAGCTTTGATGCACCTGTACTGACCTAATGAGGGACAGGGTTCATTCATATTGGCTGATATCATGCGCATCTCCTGCCTGCATGCACGCGCGTAGACCTAATTGTATCGGTCTTTATAGGCCAACATTTTAATTAAACAAAAGTGGAATGGATTTGTTCATCTGTCATGATTGTAGGCTGCTTACTCTGCCTGGACCCGAGCAGCATGATATATGGCTGATTTGCATGGGTCCTTTCATTAGCTGTGCTGTTGTGTAAGATATGCTACCTCATATGTCCAGTCAAAAACATTGCTATTAGACAGTGAAAGTGCCTACCTATGGAAATTATTAACTTTGCACTTCTGACATTGGGTGCTTATTACCTGATTATTACGCAGCGAAGACGTAGTGTAGCCAGCCTATGGAAGGAGAAGGTGGGTTGCATAGCCAGGTGCCGTTGATTATAATACAGCTGTAGTCATGACCCCAACCTCCTCCAGTACTACACCTCCGAATCTTTCGATGGCACAATAAAATATCTCACTCAAGTTTGCTGGCATGAGGACACGCGTCAAAACGATTACAATTCTGGGGCCAATCAAATTTTGACCCTATCATGCTTACACAGCAAACCTACATTTCCCCATCGGTAAAGTGTATTCAACATTGCATGTATCCAGTACTTTCAATTTACTACATATTGAAATCAATGTCTGATCAAACTATGTCTGTTTTTTTTCTTCTATCACATGAGTTTAGGTTCGCTCTTTTCGCAATCAATGTGCGCAGTTCTTTCAACGTGTATAGGCCTATAGCCTATTTCTTCACATTTTCATTCAGCTTTGTGGCTGAAGCATCCATAGAGTCTTACATTTAAATGGGTTTGCATTTCGTTATATTACCCTATCCAATTTGGTGACAAAGCACATCGTAAACAGTCCCCAAATTGCAGCCAAGTCTGCACAGCCTTTGACACACTCCCCCTCCAGCGCGCCCGCACCCTCCCCACTCTGATACTGGAAGGCGGTATAAAATCCCTGGCGCACGCTCCACTACACGTTACTAAAGGTGGAAAGAAGTCCAGAGTGCAACTGCTCCGCGGAGCAAAAGGATTTTATTTTCGTTGTGAGCTCAATTTCTATTAAGTATTGTCTGAAGACCCCCCCAAAAAATCTCCCAAGAAGTGCGCTCTATTTCGCACGTGATTTTTTTTCTTCTCTTGTTTTGGGATACAAGACAGTTTTCCTCGTTTGGATATCTGGCGCTGTCCGCTATACTTTCATAGCAGAAGAAGAAACAATTCCCGCAAATGGCTCATTTGTTATTCGCGTGTTTTTTGGCGTTGATATCAACGCAACTGGTGAGTACACATGCAATATTCATAGTTATGTTACGTGTTGGTAACCTGTACAATTGCGCTTTTTACCCACTAATATGTACTTTATCATTCTTGTAGGTCGAGTCGTCTGGTGTGTTTGAGTTGAAAGTACACTCCTTCAGTAGTACCCGTAGTGTATGTAAACGGTCTAGGGACTGCCAGATATTCTTCCGAGTCTGTCTTAAACATTCTCAAGATGTCATCTCATCTGAGCCCCCCTGCACATATGGCATGGGACTGACCGAAATCTTCAGTGCTGACCAGAGCTCCATCTCCAGTAGCGAACCCATCAGAGTGCCTTTCCATTTCAAGTGGCCGGTGAGTAGCCTACTGTCAACATACTCAATATACCATAAAGCTGATGGGAAATTCAAGGTCGAATGCAGACGGTTTTCTCACTATCAAATCATTTTCTGGTAACAATTAAGTACCCTACTGTGATTGTTTTCAAAGAAATTGTCAAAAAGAAATGATCTAGCTTCTTAGTATAAAAAGCAATTTCGCAAGTGAGAATTGTGCTAGGACTGACTGGGAGTAGGGAACACTCTTATTTGTCTATTAACTAATTTACCAGCTGGTGATGTCACCAGGCAGGCCAAAACTCCATCTCACCAAAACAGGCTGATATTTCAGGCAGTCTTTACCTCTTACACTAAAAGGGCATTATCATAATTTTCAGAGTTTCACTGTATTATTCCAACATGGTATGGAAATATATTTAAAACACAGGAAATCACTGCACTGGGCCTTTAATGGTTAATGCCAGGTGGTACATTTCATAGATTGGGTAATGTCATGAAAAGTTTTCACTTTATATAATCTTGCCTCTTACAGCTTTTTGACAAAGTATATATTTTTCCTGTGTGGATTGAAGGGTACATTCTCGCTTATTGTTGAAGCCTGGAACGCAGAGTCCTCCGACGGACAGTCCACAGGTAGGTAGCCTTCAGTGTCCACTCCCTCTAGGCCGTGGAAAGTGACTTTGATATTCCTCTAATAGTGATTCCCAGCACAAGCGTTTTGAGTTATAAAACACGTTTTACATATTTATAAAAATGCGGTAACATTTAATTAGACATATAGATATTTTAAAGCTATTACCTCAAGATTGGATTTTAGGAATGCATTTTATTTTTTATCTGCTTAGTGTCGCTCTCTCTCTCTCTTTAATAGAAAACCAGAACAACATGATCAGCCGCTTGGCCACCCGTAGAAGACTAGACATTGGCGAGGATTGGTCACAGGATGTACATTTTGAAGAGCAAAGTGAACTTCGTTATTCTTACCACGTTGTCTGTGATGAACACTACCACGGTGAGAGCTGCTCAGACTACTGCCGTCCCCGTGACGACCCTTTCGGACACTACATTTGTGATGACGCGGGCGCCAGAATGTGCCTGTCGGGTTGGAAAGGAGAATATTGCTCAGAATGTAAGTGTACAGAACGTTTTTTAATTGATGAGGCCAATTCTTATTCTATTTTTTTTACTGGCTGTTATTCAGATTATGTAATATTTATGTCCAATGGTCAGATTAATATACGGGTGTCTATATATATATAGAGAGAGAGAGAGCTCCGTAAAATGCTTTTTTTTTAAATCTCAGAAATGACTGTTTTGCGCCACTGATTTGTGCTGGATGTACACAGCGCGTGTAATTTCAATTCTTGAAGTAGTTAATTCTGACATGTCAACGACATCTTCTGGTGAAAATTAGGCTTCTGTCGATTCAAATATAGATTTTGTCTGCATCTTTTGTTCGGGCCAACAATGGAGCTGAGTTTATGGTTTAACAGGGACACGCGTCGGAACTTAATGTGCGCTCCCTTGCATGAAAAAATATGGCATGTGTTTCTTTTGTGTGTCTACCAGCTGCGTAGTTTAGTACTTAACAAATACTTGATGTGTCTGAGCCCAGTGAAAGGGGATTGTTTTGTGATCCGAAAGGGGCACACTCATTCTAATTTTCTCTCCATCTCCAAAGCCATCTGCTCGTCTGGCTGCAATGAGAAGCATGGTTATTGTGAGGCCCCAGGCGAGTGCAAGTGCCGCCTCGGGTGGCAGGGACCCCTCTGTGACGAGTGTGTCCGCTATCCTGGCTGCTTGCATGGCACCTGTGGCCAGCCGTGGCAGTGCGACTGTAAAGAGGGCTGGGGAGGACTGTTCTGCAACCAGGACCTCAACTACTGCACCAACCACAAGCCCTGCACGAACAATGCTCCCTGCACCAACACAGGCCAGGGCAGCTACACCTGTACATGCAGGCCGGGCTTCAGTGGGAACAATTGTGAGATCGAAACCAACGAGTGTGACAGCAACCCCTGCAAGAACGGAGGCAGCTGTGATGTAAGTTCTGCCATAACTGCTGCATTCTATTTATCTCTCAGGATTAAAAGTTACTACTCAAAGTCTTTAATTGTCCTCTATGAAACGCTAACATATATATTTCCAGGATCTGGAGAATGACTACACCTGCACATGCCCCCAAGGCTTCTACGGGAAGAACTGTGAGATCAGTGCGATGACCTGTGCCGACGGGCCTTGCTTCAATGGTGGCACCTGCATGCAGCAGGTGACCGGTGGTTACTCCTGCCGCTGTCCTGCCGGCTACATGGGCTCCAACTGCGAGAAGAAGATTGACCGCTGCAGCAATGGCCCCTGTGCTAACGGTAAGAATTCCTCCAACAGCACAACCACTGACTGAGTGAGGGAAACCTACCAGGACTTCTGATTGTTATGATGGAGCACTGGCGATCCGTCATTCAGGGCAGGTTGTGCTCTTTTGAGCCCCACATTTTTAGCAAAAAAAATAGCTTTCCTGTTTTGCATGTTATTTTGGCATGAATACGTGTCACATACCAGTTTGCAAACAATGTAAGAAATATATATATATCATAGCATTAATAAAGCCGCATTTCAAACATGGTCTCTTTTTTTTGTTTTCTTGAGTAAGACCGCTACAAAATGCAGATGTTTCAGCCTAGCGCATTGCTTTCAGTGGTGGGGCAAGCCAGCCGAAAATACAGAGCGTTGCCCCTTGATTGGCTCAGTTTTCTGTCACACATTGGGACACTACGTCAATGTCAACTCTTAGGGTCGAGCTAGAAAATTCAAGCCCCCTGGGTGCTGCTATAGAGTTATATTAGAAGTGCCCATCCAAGAAGGCTCAAGGTAATTTGCCAAATATAAAATTACCTCAAATCACATATCTACAGTAGCTTTGATTGGACTGATCATGTCAACATCATACTTTCAAAATCTTAGCTAGCAGTCAGCATCATGAATCAAGTCGATAATCTACTGGCAAATCCTTTTTAATCCTTGTCATATGAAGATAAATAATTAAGAGAATTGACCATTGGACATAAATATTACATAAGTTGGAAATCGCACATTCAACCATGAGTGTTTTGAAAGGAATCGGTGGCTAACTGCAAGCATTGCAAAGCAATCACTAGCCTGCTATTTAGTGGAGTGGCTGTGTGGTCCCAAGTCTAAGATTAAGGGTCTCTTTTCCTAGTTTAAAATTATAAACATTCAACATTGGCCATGCTGTCAATGAAGCATGATTTCTGCCGCGCTCAAAACAACTTAACTCGGAACGACAAAATCGGACTTTGGTGAGTTCAAGACAACTGGGAACTCGGGGGTGGACGGGACAAGCTATAACTGGGGAAAATAGGTTTTGAACTTTCATCCAACTCGGAATTGTACATTTGGACCTCTGGCCTCTTTCTAGAGCTACGACCTGAAGATCACTGACCTCATTATGATTCAACCTTTTTTTCCCATGAGAACCCAGTTGTCTTGAAAGCACCATAAATTCAGAGAATGCCAGACTTTGATGACAAAGTTTGATGACAAAATTTGCCCACGATGGACTGCCGCGCCACCTTCCTGTTCAAGAGAGCACAGCACAACAAGGTGAGTCAAATGTCTTGTATGCTGCTGCATTAATGATGTAATATGCCAGCGATCTATACTGTTGCTAAGAAAGTAATATTTAGTCTGTTGTGTAGTAAGATGTTAGTATCCCATGTGCCTCACCCTAATCATTTGGTCTATATTCAGCTTAATTTCACCTACTGTTCTGACTTGGTGGTGCACATGTAGCCTCTAACCTGTTTTTGAGAAATGTAATCATCGAATATTGTAAGAGCTTTCATTGTCTGTTTATTTTGCCCCCTTTATTTATCCTACGATTCTGACTTGGTGTACAGGGAGAACACTGTAAGAAATGCCCATGTTCTGAATTCTGTCGTGGTACATTTCAAAAGTACTGAACAAATAGTCAATATAACTATGTCCATCCTTGCTGGCTCAATGTCTTAATCGATAAGATTGCCTCTAAATCTTTCTTGGACCCCTTATGCCATAATTTGTAGATCTCAGTTGTCAGTAGAAACCCCATTTTGTTTAAGCAAGTCAGACATGTCAGCTACGTTTTTTTGAAATGCAGTAAATTAGGCTGAATTAATTGTTTTGCTGCCAGACAAGGCTCCGCTGATAGCCAGATGTAGCAGAGGTAAGGTGTTGGGACAGATTTATGTAGGCCCTAACAGTTTGTGGAAACCATTTGTCACTGTTCTAATGCAATTAATGTATTGTTTAGTGTTGTTGGCTTTGCTGGCATGCGTCCCACAATAAAAAATAAAAAATAACATTTTTTTTCCCCACCAAGATTTACATGCTAAAATCGTCACTGTGATGGAGCCGCTCAAAAACTCTTATCTGTCCGTCTGACAACAAAACTCAACGACCGTGTTGCAGACACATTCTTTGGCAGTTAACATTTACAAAAACCAATGATGTTTTCCTCTTTGCCCATAAACTCAGTTTTGTTTCGACATGCATCCAGTCCGCGCCTAAAATGTAAAAAATGCAGGACAGGCACGGTACAAAAGACGATTGGCTCAGATCCATATAAGGGGTGAGATAAAGCTGTCATTATGAGGTGGTAAAAAAACTATTCTTAGAATGTTGTGGGCTATTTTGTCCCCCCTGGGTCCTCATTAGCTACACTGGAGCTGTACTTAATGTGCGAATGAGCACAAGCTTATCTGTAATCGGCTAAATTCCTGTTGGTATGGGAAACAAATATTCACAGTTCTATTCCAGTCAAAAGTTTGGACACCTACTCATTCTTGGATTTTTTTTTATTTTTATTTTTTACAATTTTCTACATTGTTGAATAATAGTGAAGACATCAAAACTATGAAATGACACATGGAATTAGTCACCAAAAAAAGTGTTAAACAAATCAAAATATATTTGAGATTCTTCAAATAGTTACCCTTTGCCTTGATGACAGCTTTGCGCACTCTTGGCATTCTCTCAACCAGCTTCACCTGGAATGCTTTTCCAACAGTCTTGAAGGAGTTCCCACAAATGCTGAACACTTGTTGGCTGCTTTTCCTTCACTCTGCGGTCCAACTCATACCAAACCATCTCAATTGGGTTGAGGTCAGGGATTGTGGAGGCCAGGTAATCTGTTGCAGCACGCCATCACTCTCCTTCTTGGTCAAATAGCCCTTACACAGCCTGGAGGAGTGTTGGATGATTGTCCTGTTGAAAACAAATGATAGTCCCACTAAGCGAAAAACCAGATGGGATGGCGTATGACTGCAGAATGCTGTGGTAGCCATGCTGGTTAAGTGTGCCTTGAATTCAAAATAAATCAGTGTCATCAGCGAAGCACCATCACACCTCCTCCTCCATGATGGCTGAAATGTTCCAGATTGACTGACCTTAATGTCTAAAAGTAATGATGGACTGTTGTGTTTTCTTATTTGAGCTGTTCTTGCCATAATATGGACTTGTATGGACTCTTTAACCAAATAGGGATATCTTCTGTATACCACCCATACCTTGTCTCAACACAAGTGATTGGCTCAAACCCATTAAGAAGGAAATAAATTCCACAAATGAAGGCACACCTGTTAATTGAAATGCATTCCAGGTGACTACCTCATGAAGCTGGTTGAGAGAATGCTAAGAGTGTGCAAAGCTGTCGAGGCAAAGGGTGGCTACTTTCAAGAATCGAAAATATATTTTGATTTGTTTAACACTTTTTTTGGTTACTACTTGATTCCAGTGTTATTTCATAGTTTTGATGTCTTCACTATTATTCTACAATGTAGAAAATAGTAATTATAAAGAATAGTCCTTGAATGAGTAAGTGCGTCCAAACTTTTGACTGTTACTGTATGTTTGCCTTCCACAAGAAGCTTTGACACTCATACCTGCACTTCAAGTTTTGATAAACATGCTGTGTGCAGTGATTTGAACCCCCTGTCTGTCTGTCCATCTTTCTAACAGGTGGCCAGTGCCTGGATCTGGGCCACAGTCTGATGTGCCGTTGTCGTCCTGGCTTCACTGGGCCGCGCTGCAAGATCAACAACGATGACTGCGCCCACAACCCCTGCCGCAACGCCGGTACCTGCGTGGATGGCATCAATGACTTTACCTGCACCTGCACCCTGGGCTTCACCAGCAAGGACTGCAGCATCCGTGCCGATGCATGCTCCGTCTTCCCCTGCCAGAATGGAGGCACCTGCTACACCCACTTCTCCGGACCCGTGTGCCAGTGCCCGGCCGGCTTCATGGGATCCCGTTGCGAGTTCAGCCTCAAACCCACTGCCAAGCCCAAGGCAGATGGTTTGCCTGCAGCCTTGGTTGTCTCCTTCGCCCTGGGCCTGGTCACCCTCACCCTGGTGGTGTGTGCTGCCATCGTGGTCCTAAGCAAGATGAGGCATGGGAGGAAGGCCACGGCGTCTTCTGTTCGTAACGACCTGGAGACTTTCAACAACCAGCCCATAGGTGGTTCCAACCCCCCGTCCAGCCTCCGAGAGAAGGAAACCTTCCTCATCCCCGGCGGCCATTACAAGGTGTCTAATAAGGATAAAGCGCTGACCTCGGCCCCTGCAGACAAACATGGAGACAAGGCGGTTTACAAGCAGAAGATGGTTGACTACAACATGGCCAAGGAGGAAGACTGTCATGCGAAGAACAGATGTGACCGGTAGGTATGCCTCGCCAAACTCAAACGGTACTGTGCCAATGAAGCAGTGTGTGATCACCAGTGCCCTCGAGTTGGCTGGAATGCTTGTATTTCCTAGTGCACCCTAGCAGGGCTTTCTACTAGCAGACATGTTACAACTTGATCTCTCACTATGTAGTGCTCAGGCTTTATCAGGTTTTCTTTAACCCACAACTTTCTATTGGGGATCACAGTTTCTGTTGTTGTTGTATGATTCCATTGCGCCTGTGGAACCAAACATGACCTATTTTCCCTCCCTATATCTCTTTTCAACAGGAAAAAATCAGAAGGCAGCATAATAGTTCCACCAATCAGCTTCCCTAAAGGCTTGTACCACCCAGTCTTCGTCATCCAGACAGAACAGCAAACTGAACAGTGTGTCTTTGCTACTGAGGTAAGCAGCTCCACCCATTCAAATGGGTTATTGTTAAGAGTTTATGAAGGAAGTTATTGTCAAATAACTTTCAAGATTTGATTGGTAACTTTCTCCCTCATCATTTTCCCACCTTAGGTTTAACAACAGTATTCTGACACCAGGAGTACCTTGACCAACAAGGGCTTTGCCTGAACATGTTTACAGTCTTTCAAAGACAATTCAAAATAATTGAAGAGGATATATTAAATCAACATGTATTATTTAATATTTATTCATGCTGCTCATTAAAAATGAACTTTTTTCACAACATTGACAATGTTTGGATAAAATACGTGAAAAGCGGGAGCTGGAGAGTAGAATGTATGTTCCGGCATCATTTGCACTATATTTTTAAATATAATTTGCTTTCCATTAAAAATGAACAAAAATAAAACTTTTCTCGGAAGAGGGCCAAGGATTCACCAATTACAGAGAAGCAGGACTTTTTACTCTCTTGATGCCTTATCGAAAAGAAAACGACATCTCAAATAATCTAGAGGGACATTTTTACAATCCATGAATAAGATGCCGCTACAATTCACTTGAGAAACGGAAGTAACAGCAAGGACATTTTCGTGGCCTCTTTTCTATTTTTTTTTTTACTGTCAAATTGGGAAACAATGTTCTAGCTGTCAAAGAACTGAAGATGAAGGTCTACTGAAAGCTTAGATGGACAGTTGGCTATAGATATTGGAGTCTGGAGTGGCCGGATGTCATATCTTGGCCTTCTGGTCCCTAAACTGGACTCCCTTTACGTTTGGAAATGAATCACCAATGTGCCCCATCTTTCAGAGCATTACATATATACTTAGGGAAGTCAATCTTATCAAGTGCCTGATCTTTGAATTATGCTATGACTTAAGGGAAATGGTACTGATCTTACACACTGACATTTCTTTTTGTGTTTGTTTGATACTCTCTTCGTTTTTTTTTTACAAACACACAAAGTCTTATATGAACCGGTTGACAGTCGTAGTGCATTGTACAGTTTTTTTTTCTTCTTTTTTTTCTCAATGCCTTTCAATATACAACTTCCATCTTGTCAAACACCCAGTGCTTTATGACATTCCCTTGACTTGAATGAAGTGTGTTGTGCATAAAGACTGCTTCCCCCGATGACGAAATATCATATCGTTTTAACCGACAGTGCTGGATCTTGAAAAAACTATTTCTTTTTTTTGCAGAATGAAGGACTCCAAAGAGGGGTTGTTCTTTTTCATTTGAAACCAAATAGATATGTATTTTTAATATTTGTATTATTGTCCTCTTTAATTTAACAATGCAATGTGTACATAACCATGAAATATTCTTTCTATTTAATTTGTTTGTACATCATTTGTATTTATGAAGAGAATTGTATATACGTCTATGTTATGTGCTTATTGTCACAAAGTCCAAAAAATATATATTTTTCATAATAAATCAGAAAAAAACATTCATGTTGTCTTCCCACTGGGGTTTGGGGGCTTTGGGCTGCTAGCATGATGTTTATGGTAAGTAGATGGGACATGGGGCTCAAGTCGATGGGGCCCATTTACTTTTGTTGCTGGGCCCGCTGAACCCACCTAGATAGCAGGGATGTTGGCCTCCCATAGAAAGGCAATCACGTGGATGGCACTAGCTAGCAGATTGTTGCCTAGGAGGCGGCTGCAGTGCTGTTTGGAGATGCATCATCCAGGGATTAATGTGCCATCTAGAAAAGGGAGAGATCTTACGGAGCGGTTTCTCTAAAGCCTTTGGCATAGTTCCCACAGCATACATTATCTGGCTCTAAAGACCAGCTCTAATCCATCTCCCTGATGCCTGTGTATATATATGCTAATTCTCTATCCCCCCCCCCCTTTGGATGAGACCCTGTATTGTGCAAAATAGATTAAAGGAGAAGCGTATGTTAACAAATCAGCATCCTCTGCACCACTGCTCCTAGTGTCGTGTGCTGAACGCTCATGGGATCAGATTTCTAACATCAGTTCTGAAATCTGTTTTATTTTCTGTATTTTACTCAAGCAATAAGCACCATGAGAGGCTGAAATTGAGTGTTCCAGTGTTGGAGGAAGATCTGTTGAGAATAACCTGCCTCTCAAAGACCGACCCCCCCCCCCTCTTTCAGAAAAAACAATTGGGAGGGAGAAGAAACTGTATAAATGGGGGGAGCACTTATGCTGAGAGCTTAAAGGGACTAAATCAAATGAGAGTTTATTTCAAGTGCATTTAAAGTTTGATTAGATTAGCTAAAGACCCTTGAATTAAACACCTCCCTCTGCAACTGTATCCTGGATTTCCTGATGGGCCACCCCCATGAGTTGAGAGTAGGAGCAGATCATGGGCTACAGGAAAACCAAGGGCCGAGCACGCTTCAACTATTTTGATTCATCATAGCCTTCGGAAAGTATTCAGACCTCTTGACTTTTTCCAAACATTTTTACGTTACAGCCTTATTCTAAAATGTATTAAATATGTTTTTCTCCTGTCTACAGTTGAAGTCGGAAGTTTACATACACCTTAGCCAAATGCATTTAAACTCAGTTTTTCACAGTTCCTGACATTCAATCCTAGTAAAAATTCCCTGTTTAGGTCAGTTCGGATCACCACTTTATTTTAAGAATGTGAAATGTCAGAATAATAGTAGAGAATTATTTATTTCCGCTTTAATTTCTTTCATCACATTCCCAGTTGGTCAGATGTTTACATGCACTCAATTAGTATTTGGTAGCATTGCCTTTTAAGTTGTTTAACTTGGGTCAAATGTTTCAGGTAGCCTTCCACAAGCTTCCCACAGTAAGTTGGGTGAATTTTGGGCCCATTCCTCCTGACAGAGCTGGTGTAACTGATTCAGCTGTCCAGACTGAGTAAAATCTTAACAAATCCTCTTGTCCATTGGTGCTAAAAGTGGGGGTTAAGATTAGTAAGCTGTACATGGGGATGTCGGCCACAATATGAACTGTGTGTCGTGAGAGAAGGGGCAAAGCAGAGGGCCGTGTGGCTCCTTTCATCGAACTCTGCACGTGGAACCAAAACAGAAAGCAAGTTGACTGTGTTTCAAAAAGATAGGGAGTCTGTCATGCCACTAAACTGCTTGTGTGGAGATGAAACCACTGCCAAGATGTCAAAGTACTGTATATAACTTTTGTTTATAGTGGAAGGGGGCATGCACAGAGCAGTTAGGCTGTGAGTGTGCACGAAGCTAACTGTCAAGTGGCTTTCAGTTACCCTCTTGTTCCCTGTCCAACTGAGTGTTTGTTTTCCTGCATATCAAACAAGGGCAACCGAACCATCGTTATAGTTAATCAGTTCCAAGTGCCACGTGTTCAGACCTTGTTAGAAGACCGCAGGGGAGTGGAGAGACTTCAGACCTCAGGCCGACCTGCTGTTCACCTGGCTTTGTCTCAAACTTCCCGCCACTATGCACCACACTATGTACCCTTTGAAAACACAATTGCACAAAAGATGGAACTTTGGACATTTCTCATGTCACCTGGTGTCATCTGTGGAGTGAGGAGGACCAACCTACTCTTTCCCATTTATTGTATTTTTTATTTTATTTAACCTTTATTTAACTAGGCAAGTCAGTCAAGAACACATTCCTATTTCCAATGACAGCCTACCAAAAGGCAATGGCCTCCTGTGGGGACGGGGGCTGGGATTAAAAATAAAATAAATAAAATGAAAAATATAGGACAAAACACACATGACAACATGAAGACAGGCCTAAGACAACAACATAGCATGGCAGCAACACATGACAACACAGCATGGTAGCAACACAACATGACAACATGGTAGCAATACAACATGGCTGCAGCACAACATGGTAGCAGCACAGAACATGGTACAAACATTTTTGGGCACAGACAACAGCACAAAGGGAAAGAAGGGAGAGACAGCAATTCATCACGTGAAGCAGACACAAATGTTAGTAAGAGTGTCCATGATTGTGTCTTTGAATGAAGAGATTGAGATAAAACTGTCCAGTTTGAATGTTTGTTGCCTGCCCCTGGAATGGAAGATCGAGGGTTTGAATGAGTGGTGGCCGTCGAAAGATGGCTGCTCTGGATTGGCCAGAGTTCTGGGTCAAAACAGGATGTAATTATATACACAGGTCTGGGAGTGGCTGAGACTCTTAGCTAGAGTCACAGAGTAACTCTGCGTCCTGTTTACCCTGCCGAGCAGAGGCAGCAGAGAGGGGGCCTGCCTTCGCCCCTCAAAAGTGGCCTTCCCTAGTTTCCTGTGGCTGATTGTGGTGCTACTTGTCAAAAGCCATCTCCTCAGAAAACAGAGCCTTCTGCGTGTGATTCCCTACTGTTCATTTCTATCAATGAAATTGAGAAGTTGTCCATGCAGGTACTAAGTTAATCAGTGATTCTTATCAACATACTAAAAGCTCTTTCACTTTCACTCTGTGGTCTTTAGCCATCTCTTTATTTAGTGTGTATCTTTGTTAAATTTTATTTCAAAGAGTTAGTCACTCGCAACAGAATAGCTTGGTTTCGAAAGAAAGACCGCTCGCTAGTCATTTCCTCAGAATGTGGTTGAAATCTGGTTGGGGAAATGGTATTCAGGGAGGTCTCAGTTCAATACAAATGATAAATAAAACTCATGAGTGAGTGTTTATTTTTGACTTCCCCTTCCCCCCAATAGTGGGGGGTGGGGGGAGGGAGTCAGCTAAACACTGGTGAAAACTCCAGCCATCTCTCTGTGCTCATGTCTTTGAGTGACGCCAGGCACCAGAGCAGGAACTCTATTGTTGCCACTGTTGTCTTTTCCCTGTATCCTCTTCCACGTCAGAGGAGGAGGAGGAGGAAGAGGGAGCTACACTCCATTCTCATTGGTTTCTGTTGTATTACTGCCGTGGTGTGGAGGGGCCTTTAGCTCAGCAGGCTAAGGCGTGGAGTGGTCAGGGCTGTAATATAAAATTAATGTCCAGTCAGCGGAATACCTTTCTAGGTATGTTGTTTAATGTCTCACAAGAATACCCGAAGATAACTCCCATACTGCTTTACAGCATGCCTGTGACACTGTCGTGCATACTATGACATCTCCTCCTTTAACGTGAACACATTTCCTTTGAACACTTTCTACAACTGAGTGTGACCATAACGAAAGCGGCCGTACGTCACAATAGCGATCAACAGAAACAATGCCACTGTAAAGGTTTTTGAAGAGAGAAAAAAATGACCAATGACGCAATGCAAGTTTTCACATGTACAGTTCACTTTTACCACTGTTCCTACCGGCAGGAGCGACCGTAAAGGTTTCGCCTTGTGATGTTAGTTGTAGTAGAAGGCTTTTTTTCCTCTTTTCTGACACATCCTTCGGCTTGATGTGTTTTTTTTTTGTTGTTCGGGCCTCTTAGGTTGCAGGTTTCTCTCCGAGGTTGCGAGTGTCTTTCTGTTGTTGTGCGTGGGATTGACCTGTAAGCACAGGAGAGCAACCAGCCGGTCTTTTGAATCCTCTTCGCGGCCTGCACTGCCCTTTCGGCACGGCCGTTACCCTGAGGGTTGTGCGGGCTGGAAGTAGTGTGCTTAAAATCAAGCTGCTTGGCCATTTCTTGGAACTCGGAACTCGAGAATTTGGGCCAAATGTCCGTAATGACTCATCTGCACTGTCATACCATGTGAATGTTCCTTTCAGCTTCATGGTGGCCTGTGTGGTTGTAGGTATGTGTTGTATCTCAATTAACCTTGAGTAGTAGTCTGACATGATCAGATAGTTTTGTTTGTCATACTCACATAGATCCAGAGCAATTCCTTTCCATGGCCTGTCGGGGAGTGGCATAGAGATTAGTGGCTCCATTTTGCTGTACCTTTCTAAGCTCACAACAAGACTGATATGACAGGACTTTTTTTTCTTTCTACCACAGATGAGATCCCCGGCCACCATACAGAGGCTTTGGCCCACTCTCTGCATTTAGTCAGGTGTAAAGTACTTAAGTAGCTCTTTAAAGTATTTGAATTAAGTCGTTTTTTGGGGGTATCTGTACTTTACTACTTATATGCTTGACAACTTTTACTTTTACTTCACTACATTCCTAAAGAAAATAATGTACTTTTTACTCCATGCATTTTCCCGGACACCCCAAAAGTACTCGTTATATTTTGAATGCTTAGCAGAACAGAAAAATGGCACAATTTACGCACTTATCAAGAGAACATCCCAGGTCATCCCCATTGCCTCTGATCTGGCGGACTCGCTAAATGCTTGAATGTTGGAGTGTGCCCCTGGCTATCTGTAAAAAAATTAAAAATTAAAAATACAAAAAAAAATTAAATTGTGCCGTCTAGTTTGCTTAATATAAGGAATTAGAAATTATTCATACTTTTGATACTTAAGTACATTTGAGCAATTACATTTACTTTTGATACTTAAGTATATTGAAAACTAAATTATTTTAGACTTTTACTCAAGTAGTATTTTACCGGGTGACTTTGACTTTTACTTGAGTCATTTTCTATGAAGGTTATCTTTACTTTTACTCAAGTATGACTGTTGGGTACTTTTTCCACCACTGGTCAAACCTTTATGTTCATTGTGTATTCTATCAAAAATGTTTGGCCTCTGTGTCTGTGGTACTACTAGTTCCCACAGGAGGTTGGTGACACCTTCATGGGCAGAATGGGGTGGTGGTAACGGCTGGAGCGGAATTTGTGAAATGGTATGAAATGCATCAAACACACGGTTTCCATTTTGTTGGATGCCATTCCATTTGCTCCGCTCCGACAATTACTATGAGCCGTCCTCCTGTGGCGGTTCCCCTTTGTGACTTTAACATTGTACTCTGACACTTCCCTTTTCACTGGAAAGAACACCTCTGACTGTGACTGGGGTTTTACCCACGTATGCAGGACAACCTGACCTGATGTAATTGATCATCTGCTGCGGGGGCAACTCTGATGCTCTCCATTTCTGTCTGTGTAGCAGGTATGTTGTTGATGACGGCGTTGATGTGTGTGTGTGTCTCTCTGTGTGTCTGTCTCCTTTTCTGCGCATGTCAATGGACTCCTTGACAGTGTTCCCCCACGACCAAGGTTTTTCCTGGTGTGTACTCCACTGTGGGTTTGAACCTCCTATTCCACGTGAGTAGTCTCTGGCACCATTATCCAAGACTACGCTGTTCATTAGTGGGGCCAAGGGCTTGTGGTCTGTCACTAACTTGAAGTCCTCCAGGCCGTACAGATATTTCTCGAACTTCTCACAGGCCCAAAAACTCACCAGACACTATTGTTTTAACGTGCGAACATCTCACAAGGATACCCGAAGATAACTCCCGTACTGCCTTACATACTGCTTTACAACATGCCGTAACACTGTTGTGCATACTATGACAAGGGCCAGGAGTTCAGCACTCTGGATCGTCATCGCCCACTCATATCCAGACGGTTACATTGTAATAGAGCATACACTGTAATAAACAGTACTTGTTATAGAGTATACTAATTTTACCACAAAGAAACAGTATCCTATCTTGACCAGCTTGAAAATGTTTTTCAAAATACAATGTTTTGTGCAATGTCTTGTTTGAGTGGATGATATCAGAACATTTGACATTTTGGTTGGTAGGGAGCAGAGGCAGAACAGGAGGGAGAGAGAGAAGGAAACGAGAAACATGGAACCATGCATTGAGAGGGGAGGAGGAACAAGGAGAGAGGGAGAGTGAAGAACACACACAGATGAAAGACACCTGCCATCACGACATCATTACTTGCCTGACTCCTCTTCCTGTTGGCACCTATTTTGGCTACACCGCGTCTGGCTACAGTCCTGTGTGACAGAGAAAGGGAAGCGGAACAGGAAGGCTAAAATACATGAATCAAGACCTCCATGTTGTATACACACTTACCTTCTCAGCTCCAAATGAGATTTCCATCATGCATTGACATGATGTGCTCCGTTCAAGACAGACACCGTTATATGGGATGGTTCTGAGGTGCTCAGGGACTGTCATCTCATCTTCTACACCTAAGACATGTTTGCAGCATAGGAGTAATAAGGACAAACAGTTATCAGGTATCTCTCCCTAAACGTTTTAGGGACAGTTTCCCGGACACAGACTAAGCCAAATCATGGACTAAAAATCATGATCACGTTTTAAGTTTTGAGTTTCAATGTCACATGCATAAGTACAGTGAAATGCCTTTCCTACAAGCTCTAACCCCAACAATGCAATAATCATTAACAATGTAATGCTAAAAATATCAAGGTAGAACAAAAACACACGAGAACTTCACAGATCTTCATTGTAAAGGGTTTAAACACTGTTTATGGCATGAGGACTGCAGATGTGGCCAAGGCAATAAAGTGCAATGTCCGTACTGTGAGACACCTAAGACAGCACTGCAGGGAGACAGGACGGATAGCTGATCGTCCTCACAGTGGCAGACCATGTGTAACAACACCTGCACAGGATCAGTACATCTGAACATCTGAACAACAACTGCCCGAGTTACACCAGGAACGCACAATCCCTCCATCAGTGCTCAGACTGTCCGCAATAGGCTGAGAGAGGCTGGGCTGAGGGCTTGCAGGTCTGTTGTAAGGCAGGCCCTCACCAGACATCACCAGCAACAACGTCGCCCATGGGCACAAACCCACGGTCGCTGGACCAGACAGTACTGGCAAAAAGTGCTCTTCACTGACAAGTCGCGGTTTTGTCTCACCAGGGGTGATGGTCGGATTCGCGTTTATCGTCGAAGGAATGAGCGTTACACCGAGGCCTGTACTCTGGAGAGGGATCGATTTGGAGGTGGAGGGTCTGTCATGGTCTGGGGCAGTGTGACGCAGCATCATCAGACTGGGCTTGTTGTCATTGCAGGCAATCTCAATGCTGTGCGTTACAGGGAAGACATTCTCCTCCCTCATGTGGTACCCTACCTGCAGGCTCATCCTGGCATGACTCTCCAGCATGACAATGCCACCAGCCATACTGCTTGTTCTGTGCATGATTTCCTGCAAGACAGGAATGTCAGTGTTCTGCCATGGCCAGCGAAGAGCCAGGATCTCAATCCCATTGAGCACGTCTGGGACCTGTTGGATAGGAGGGTGAGGGTGAGGGACATTCCCCCCAGAAATGTCCGGGAACTTGCAGGTGCCTTGGTGGAAGAGCAGGGTAACATCTCACAGCAAGAACAGGCAAATCTGGTGCAGTCCATGAGGAGGAGATGCACTGCAGTACTTAATGCAGCTGGTGGCCACACCAGATACTGACTGTTACTTTTGATTTTGACCCCCCTTTTGTTCAGGGACACATTATTCAATTTCTGTTCATCACATGTCTGTGGAACTTGTTCAGTTTATGTCTCAGTTGTTGATTCTTGTTATGTTCATACAAATATTTACACCTGTTAAGTTTGCTGAAAGTAAACACAGTTGACAGTGAGAGGACGTTTCTTTTTTTGCTGAGTTTATTATAAAGGGCCAGTTTCAGTACAATATTTACAATGTGCTGGGATACTGGAGTGATAGAGGTAGATATCTATAGGGGTAAGGTGACAGGGATACTGGAGTGATGGAGGTAGATATGTATAGGGGTAAGGAGACAGGGATACTGGAGTGATGGAGGTAGATATGTATAGGGGTAAGGAGACAGGGATACTGGAGTGATGGAGGTAGATATGTATAGGGGTAAGGTGACTAGGCATCAGGAGATATGATAAATAGAGTAGCAGCAGCGTATATAATGTTCGTATGTGGGTTTGTGTAGAGTCACTATAAATGTACTGTATGTGCATATTATGTGTTTGTGTGTGTGTGTTGAGGTATTACTGTGCATAGTGTGTAGGGCCCTGTGCATAGAGACAAAAAGAATAAATACAAAGGTCATCTCAGATACTCCATATAGCCATTTTGTTAACTATTTAGTTATTTATTTAGCAGTCTTATGGCATGGGGATAGAAGCTGTTCCGAAGCCTGTTGAGGTCAGACTTTATTAACCTGTATCGCTTGCCGTGCAGAAGAAGAGAGAAGAGTCCATGGCTTGGGTGGTTGGAGTCTTTAGCGATTTCCTTGACCTTCCTTTCACTGGAGAATTCTCATTTTACTCCTGGATTAACCTTAGTCTGTGTTTGGGGAACTGGCCCATGGTGTTTCAGCAGATAGGTGCTCGGCTTCGATGTTCCTTATTAAGTTAAGCCATGGCACAGCCCACATCTTCTAAATGTGTGACACATGACCAGGGCTCTGAAGTGCGACCAATTGGGCGGCATATGCAAAATATTTTGCTATGCGACGTGGAGTTTTATTTTGGGAGCACCAGTGCGACTAAAACAAAATCCCCCAAAATATACAGTGCCTTGCGAAAGTATTCGCCCCCCTTGAACTTTGCGACCTTTTGCCACATTTCAGGCTTCAAACATAAAGATATAAAACTGTATTTTTTTGTGAAGAATCAACAACAAGTGGGACACAATCATGAAGTGGAACGACATTTATTGGATATTTCAAACTTTTTTAACAAATCAAAAACTGAAAAATTGGGCGTGCAAAATTATTAAGCCCCTTTACTTTCAGTGCAGCAAACTCTCTCCAGAAGTTCAGTGAGGATCTCTGAATGATCCAATGTTGACCTAAATGACTAATGATGATAAATACAATCCACCTGTGTGTAATCAAGTCTCCGTATAAATGCACCTGCACTGTGATAGTCTCAGAGGTCCGTTAAAAGCGCAGAGGGCATCATGAAGAACAAGGAACACACCAGGCAGGTCCGAGATACTGTTGTGAAGAAGTTTAAAGCCGGATTTGGGTACAAAAATATTTCCCAAGCTTTAAACATCCCAAGGAGCACTGTGCAAGCGATAATATTGAAATGGAAGGAGTATCAGACCACTGCAAATCTACCAAGACCTGGCCGTCCCTCTAAACGTTCAGCTCATGCAAGGAGAAGACTGATCAGAGATGCAGCCAAGAGGCCCATGATCACTCTGGATGAACTGCAGAGATCTACAGCTGAGGTGGGAGACTCTGTCCATAGGACAACAATCAGTCGTATATTGCACAAATCTGGCCTTTATGGAAGAGTGGCAAGAAGAAAGCCATTTCTTAGATATCCATAAAAAGTGTTGTTTAAAGTTTGCCACAGGCCACCTAGGAGACACACCAAACATGTGGAAGAAGGTGCTCTGGTCAGATGAAACCAAAATTTAACTTTTTGGCAACAATGCAAAACGTTATGTTTGGCGTAAAAGCAACACAGCTCATCACCCTAAACACCCTATCCCCACTGTCAAACATGGTGGCGGCAGCATCATGGTTTGGGCCTGCTTTTCTTCAGCAGGGACAGGGAAGATGGTTAAAATTGATGGGAAGATGGATGGAGCCAAATACAGGACCATTCTGGAAGAAAACCTGATGGAGTCTGCAAAAGACCTGAGACTGGGACGGAGATTTGTCTTCCAACAAGACAATGATCCAAAACATAAAGCAAAATCTACAATGGAATGGTTAAAAAATAAACATATCCAGGTGTTAGAATGGCCAAGTCAAAGTCCAGACCTGAATCCAATTGAGAATCTGTGGAAAGAACTGAAAACTGCTGTTCACAAATGCTCTCCATCCAACCTCACTGAGCTCGAGCTGTTTTGCAAGGAGGAATGGGAAAAAATTTCAGTCTCTCAATGTGCAAAACTGATAGAGACATACCCCAAGCGACTTACAGCTGTAATCGCAGCAAAAGGTGGCGCTACAAAGTATTAACTTAAGGGGGCTGAATAATTTTGCACGCCCAATTTTTCAGCTTTTGATTTGTTCAAAAAGTTTGAAATATCCAATAAATGTCGTTCCACTTCATGATTGTTGTTGATTCTTCACAAAAAAATACAGTATCTTTATGTTTGAAGCCTGAAATGTGGCAAAAGGTCGCAAAGTTCAAGGGGGCCGAATACTTTCGCAAGGCACTGTAAATTCAAATGTGAGTTTTAGTAGTAATATTTATTAGCATCCCCAATTAGCTGCTGCAGAGGCAGCGACTACTCTTCCTGGGATCCAAACAGAAATCAAAAACAAAACCAATAAAATACATAGAATTCACGACGTGACCAAAAGTATGTGGACATCTGCTCGTCAAACATCTCATTCCAAAATCATGGGCATTAATATGGAGTTGGTCCCCTCCCCTTTGCTGCTATAACATCATCCACTCTTCTGGGAAGGCTTTCCACTAGATGTTGGAACATTGCCGCGGGGACTTGCTTCCATTCAGCCACGAGCATTATTGAGGTCGTGCACTGATGTTGGGCGATTAGGCCTGGCTCGCAGTCGGCTTTCCAATTCATCCCAAAGGTGTTCAATGGTATTGAGGTCAGGACTCTGTGCAGGCCAGTCAAGTTCTTCCACACCAATCTCAACTAACCATTTCTGTATGGACCTCGCTTTGTGCATGGGGGCACAAAGGGCCTTCCCCAAACTGTTGCCACAAAGTCGGAAGCACAGAATCGTCTAGAATGTCATTGTATGCTGTAGCTTTAAGATTTCCCTTCACTGGATCTAAGGGGCCAAGCCCAAGCTATGAAAAACATCCCTAGACCATTCTTCCTCCTCCACCAAACTTTACAGTTGGCACTATGCATTGGGTCAGGTAGCGTTCTCCTGACAACCGCCAAACCCAGATTTGTCCATCGGACTGCCAGATTTTGAAGCGTGATTCATCACTCCAAAGAACACGTTTTCACTGCTCCAGAATCCATTGGCTGTGAGCTTTACACCCCTCCAGCCTACGCTTGGCATTGCGCATGGTGATCGTACAGACTCACTACACCACTCGCTGAATATAATTGGTTCAGAGTTTGTTTTAATATTTTAACCTGCGTGTCGTGATTGCGTTTGATGTGGGGGGACAAAATACATTCATGCACGATGCCGCACGCGCAAAGCCGGTTTGGGTTCCATGTTAGGCTTGTGTGCTGCTGCTCAGCCATGGAAACCCATTTCATGAAACTCCCAACGAACAGTTATTGTGCTAATGTTTCTTCCAGAGGCAGTTTGGAACTCGGTAGTGAACTCGGTAGCAGTCCTGTTCTGTGAGCTTGTGTGGCCTACCACTTTGCGGCTGAGCCGTTGTTGCTTCTAGACATTTTCCCTTCACGATAACAGCACTTACAGTTTAGTGTGGCAGCTCTAGCAGGGCAGACATTTTACAAGCTGACTTACTGACTTGTTGGAAAGTCACTGAGCTCTTCAGTTTGTTGTCATGCCAAATAACAACCATATAATTATAATAAACATTCTATTTCTATGATTAAAAAGTTCACCCAAGTGTTTTGATCTATATCTCAAGTCAAGTCGCAATATTTGGTTTAAAAATAGCAATAAATGTTTTTTTCCTCCCATATCTTGGGAGAAAAACTAGCAACCTGGTAACTTGACCAGTACATGCAAACACTTTGGTGGCACAGAGATGTGCTTAAAAAGTAAGTAGACTATATCTTAATCATTTAAAAATATCAATTTTTCTGGTGCTCCTAATTTTTTGGTGCTACAAATGACTATTTATTTATTTATTTAGAGCTCTGCACAGAACACTGGGGAAGTAGCTCAATCTTTTGACACACTCTCACAAAATGACTCTAAGTACCTCTGTCGCCATGCTTGTGCACTGCGAGCCCTCTGTTGGGGCATTGGCTTTACTTTGGACTAAAAGACAAGTGGGAAGAGACATGGTAGGAATGAGAGTCTACCTGCTCCTCTGGTCCTGTGCCTGATGTGTATCTGACACGCACAGCTCTCCTATGCAGATATCAGACCAGTTCACTTTCATGTTAGATACTATCTTACAATGAGAGCCTTGCTATCTTATAATGACAGAACATTTTTGCCACTGAAATGGCAAAAAAAATGTTTTAGCCTGTTTCAGTTTGTTGGTGGTTGGCTCGTCCGGTTAGGAGCCTGCATGCATATGTTATTGTTTAATAGGGGTTTAGGGTGTCTGTGTATTTGTGTGATGTGAATGTTAGGTCTTGGTGTTGAGGTAAAGGTATCTAGGATTTAAGTTTGCCCACTATTTCATCCCTGTTAGCTTCCTGTTTTCCATGTATTTATAGGCCCTGACATGGGAAGGGAAGTGAACCCTATTCTGGCGCACGCATCACTCCTCAGCCTCTATTCTTTATTTTTAAGTCAAAAGGAAATGGAACATCTTCCTGGCACACACAGCACACACACACACACACACACACACACACACACACACACACACACACACACACACACAGAAACACATACACAGAAGGTTTTGCTTGACAAAAAGACACATAAGTGTATGTGTGCATCTGTTTGTGTATGGGTGTGTGTGTAGCCATGCAGGAAGATGTTTCATTTCCTTTTGAATTGAAATTTAAAAAATAGAGGCTAAGGGCTTAGCACTGGTATGTAATGTAACATACAGTTCATACTGTATGTGCTGAAATTCCTTTATACAGCATCATCACTGTGATAAAACGAAATGTCATAAAAAACAGCATGTTTCCAAGGGTGTTTGTTGAATTGAGATTCTGTTCTGTTCCTGTTGTCTGGGTGGAAGGGTGGTGGGGCAATGCATAGAGCCGGGGCCCTACCAACCCACACTCCCACCCTCCCTCCTTCCAAGCTATTTGAGAGGTCAGGCCCTGACAACATCCTCTGCCCCTCAGCTGCTGAGGCCCGGTAGGTCATAGGTCAAGACAAATAGGAAGTGACCAACACAGATATAGGTCTAACAGACAGGGCTGATTGTCAATGTGCATGTAGCTGGGGGGAGTTTTTCACGCGAAGGCTTTGAAGGAGACAAGGCAGTTGCAACAACAACACAGTACAAAAAAAATCAATTAGAGGGAAAACAAGCTAATCGGAGCACCTTCTCCCCCCCCCCTCTCTGAATGCATTCTTTTGTACAGAGCTGAGATCCCTGGGCTTTCCAGGCTGTTTGTCTCACGTGAAATCTACAGAAACAATTCAAACGAAACAGCCTGTAGACTGGTATTGTTTCCACGGCTGAGCGTTTGTCTCTGTGCGTGCGTGCGTGTGTGTGTACGTGTGGGTGTGGTATGTAGCCTCTACATTTACATGTGATTTTGTTTATTTTGTGTGTGGTTATGGATCCCAAGACTAGAGTACTTGTGCATTGTTACGTTTGTAGGATATGTGTCAAAGCCTGGTGGTTTATGCCACATGGCAAACCACACATAAAGGGAATAGACCTAAGAACATTCATTCAGGGGTTGAAGAAGAATGCCATTCTACCTAGTGGCATTTGCCAAGTGGTTTGCATATGTGAAGAAGAAAAAAAACAGTGGCGGCTGCATCGTTAGTTTGTAACCTGTCTGTTCACCCCGTTGAGTCGCTACTAAGTGCCAAGTAGGATGCATTGATGAATCGCCTAACCATAGAGGCATGTTCATAGGCCTCAGCCTATTGTTGGGGCAGTAGGGAAAATAATCTCTCAGCATTTCCACCAATCAAAGAGGACATGAGAGGTTTGTGTTTGGACTAATGGGGGTTTCTCAAGTCACGTAGCTGGAAAAGAAACACTTCTCCTCCTTTCCCTGTGGAACAGATGGGACATTCTTCTCTCATGGGCTTTCCTCTTTTGCCCTCCCTAGGAAAACAGTAGCAGCATGAACTCCTCATACACATAAAACAAAACAACAGCAGCAGGACAACACCGAAGCAACCTCCCGTCAACCCAGCCCTAACCTTAGAGACTCACTTTCACTGCGAAAGAAAGGGGCGTACATTGTTATGTGCCACTCAAACTGTTACTACTGAACTGAGGCCAAAGCAGCACAACAACAACAGCAGCAAGATCTGCTCTCTAAAGGATTTTGAGATATGATCTGTCTGTTTCAAACCCACCAAACACACCCACAACACACTATGTATAATATTCTCACTGGTTTCTGAGACGGGGGAGCAAATATTAGTGAAATACATTTGGAGACATGAAACATTCGTCAGCGATGATCTAAGTCAGGGTTCCTCAACTGGCGACCCGTGGTTTTATTTGGGCCCCCAAGTTTTCTGTGCAAAGCAAAAACACATATAAAACAATTTTGTGGAAATCTTATTGTTGGACGTAAACGACTGTAAAAACAACCGGAAATCAGCTTCAAATTATTAACATTTTGGAAATCTGTTTACAAGTATTCCCACACATCATAAAGAGACCCGTGATGGTATACAAACATCAGCGAGGTTTGAAATTATTATGTTTTAGTCAAATATTATACCCGTTTGGGCTTCTTGCGGTCAATTTGGAGTCTACAAATGATTTTGTTACTATGTTCTGGCTCCCTGACCATCCGCTCCCTCCAGAAAAAATTTGCCCGCGGCTCAATCTAGTTGATGATCCCTGGTCTGTGTGGACTGTCATGACATATTACATGGTGGTTCATGTGGTGGTGGCTCAGAAAGTTCACTATACGGAGGTGAGTATGACTGTTGAGGCCAGTGTCTGGTGTTTTGGGGCTTTAGACTGGGAACTCCACATCCGGCTAAGCACTCCCCTTTGACCCTAGGCAGCGTGGGAAAGGGTGCGGGAAGAGAACTGGCGTGACCATTGGCCATTAGTGCAGATGACTCTAGCAGACCTGCCCCACACCTGTCCCCCACACCCTGCTCTAACAGGACTCTTCTCACTGAGGCTTCCCAAGGAGGGGGAGAGCGGGCAGGGCAGAGGATGGGCTGCTGTTGGGGTAAAGACCCACACAGTCCCCGTTACCTTCTGTCTCCCACCCATCTCTCTTACAGAAGCTGCACTGGTGAAACCCGACACCCCTGACAGGAGCAGGAGATGACAAGGCGGATTTGTGTTGGGTAATCAATCATATGCCCTGGGAAATGGTGAGTGCCCGTTTTAACTGGTCACAGTGGTGCAGAGATGTGCAGACAAGGCTCAGGACAAGCCTGGACAAGCAAGAACTCACACAGGAGTATTGGGTAATATCGCATCAGTTTAGGATCTTTTATAGAGAGCATGCATCCGCAGCTGATTAGACTAGCAGACATTGTTCCTGCACTTGACATGGCATCCGATATCGTATATTGTTATGAGACTTATTCGCTTGGAAAATGACTACCAACAGACAGAATTGATTCTCAAGCAATTCCTCCATTTTGAGCCATTATGAATTTCAACATCTAATTCCATCACGGTGTTTATAATGTTATGTAAAAGTGCTAGGGGAATGCTGCTTGTGGTGTGTCCAACTGCTTCATGTATACCCTGTGACACTCAACAACAGAGGACGCCACACACAACAGACTTACTGTTCCAATATTTAATTGCCAGTTTTTGTACCAGCTTTTTGAATCCAGCTCTGGAGTTTGTCAATTAAATCATTGTATTGCACTTCCATGTGACAACCACATGCACCAGCCAGGCTGCCCCAGTCAAAGATGACGTTTGTGAGTCTGACCCTCTCCACATCGACCACTGCTGACCGTATCCTGCTGGTAGAGCAGACTAGCGGACTGACCACCTGACCTTTGATAACTGTTGTCGACTCGGTGGGTTCGATGATGGACAGCTCCATTTCGCAGCACAATAGGAGTCAAAGTGTGGGAAAGGAGGAAGAGGAAGTTAGCTGGTTTCATTCGTGCTGGGAGAGGGTGGTGATAAAGATCTGCAGAATTGACCGGGAGGCTTTTCCCAGGGGGGAAACACACGATGGGACAGGGAGGACTGACCTCCCTCACATCATACCAGACCAGGACTCAGGAACCAGGAACCAACCCAGGCATTCTTAACTGGGTGCCTCATAGCCAACCCCCTCATGAGCCTACTCTACTTCAGCTAAGGTGCTAACGACCTTGTCGTTTCCTGGGGAACAAAGTTGTTTTTATTTGTTCAGTTTGATTGGACTTTTACAATGTTTTTTGTTTCTATTAAGTCTACATCTGAACAACGTATATTAAACAAGCCATTAACAAACGTGTAACATCATGTTGAGTACTCAATATTCAGTAGACCTGGTGGTTATTGTTCCAGAAACATCTTCTTTTGTATTTATTTTGATTTCAGTTCGAGACTTTGGCCTCTCCTCTCTTTGTTTTGGGTCACATGGGATGCAGTGAATCGGTGGTGACACCTGTTGAAACAGCCTCATTTGACAATCCCAGGTTAGATTGTGGCAGAGTTGGTTGTTCCACATGGGCAGGCAATAGGAGTTTGCTATGTGGTTATGGCAGGCTGACTTATCTCTATTGAGTTTTACCGTCACAAAGTAATTTTGCAAAGAGGCATTAGTTTGAATAATGTAATTTCTTATGCAATTGGACCAACAAGGAAAAAGGCATAGAGTATCATGACACTGATTGGACAGTGCATCTGTAAACATCAGGGGCCATACTGTAGATTTAGGCTGTAAAGAGAGCACTGAACCCCACTTCCTCTGCTATGGCAGGGGTTCCTCTGCTATGGCAGTATTTTACTGTATGTAGATGGCGACAGCAGCCCACCACTCGTAGACATTTTGTCCAGAAGGCTGGTTACAGTCAGACGGGAGTGTGTTCCCGTGGCTGTATAGTAGCCTGATGGGGAATGGTGGAGAAGTTCCCACAGTGGCAGCCCCTTGTTCTCCATCTGTCTGTCCCCAGTCCCACACCTCACAGAGGAGGTAGGCTACCTCTTGGCCCTGGGCCTGAGGATGGAGAGGTTTGAGCAACGTGTGCCGCCACCGCTCCTCCTCTCCTCCACTCTGAGACTTCAAAGGGCCCCGCCACAGCTTCTGGGGGCCTCCTGCATTCCACAGCCAGCCAATCAACAGTGCTGTGTGCCAGTCTGTGTCTCTGCCCCTCCTTCTGAAGGCCAGCCAGACAGCGCCACCCAAACAGGACAGCCTCTCGTGAGAGTACAAATGTCACCTTCATTTACTTACAGTGGGGCAAAAAAGTATTTAGTCAGCCATCAATTGTGCAAGTTCTCCCACTTAAAAAGATGAGAGAGGCCTGAAATTTTCATCATAGGTACACTTCAACTATGACAGACAAAATGAGAAAAAAAATCCAGAAAATCACATTGTAGGATTTTTAATGAATTTATTTGCAAATTATGGTGGAAAATAAGTATTTGGTCACCTACAAACAAGCAAGATTTCTGGCTCTCACAGACCTGTAACTTCTTCTTTAAGAGACTCCTCTGTCCTCCACTCGTTACCTGTATTAATGGCACCTGTTTGAATTTGTTATCAGTATAAAAGACACCTGTCCAAAAAATACTTATTTTCCACCATAATTTGCAAATAAATTCATAAAAAATCCTACAATGTGATTTTCTGGATTTGTTTTCTTCTCATTATGTCTGTCATAGTTGAAGTGTACCTATGATGAAAATTACAGGCCTCTCTCATCTTTTTAGGGGGAGAACTTGCACAATTGGTGGCTGACTAAATATTTTTTTGCCCCACTGTATTTGAGTGTTGTGAGTTTGACCCATAAATCAGCTGACTTTTCAACAAAGAATATCCTGCCAGTTGTGGTTAACAGGAAACCAACTGGTTATTTATTGACCAGAATGAACACAGTGCTGGTAAGAGTACACTACACATTTTCAGTGACATGCTTCCTTCTATTTTGGGACGATACAATAATTTTTGGTTTTATTCGCAAACGACAAAGTGGTTACCGGAAGGCCAAAATGAGGCTGTAAACTCGTTTCCCATTTTCGGGACAGGAAATATGATTTGAACTGGGTTTCTGAGTAGAAACTACATTTCCCCAAACAAAGTGACCAACGAGTATTTACAGTCTATTTAGCCGAGAATGACAAATTAACACAAGTTTGCAGCATCCATTCTGTGAAATCACATCACTCTGAAGATTTCCAAAGAATACATTTGAGAAACTGCAGCATACGCTCTGGGTAATAGTGTGTGTGTAACGATCTTCTTCATCTGACGAACAGGAAAGATCGGACCAAAACGCTGCGTGGTAAGTGTCCATGTTAATTTAATATAACTGAACACGAAATACAAAATAATAAAGTGAAACAACGAAAATCGAAAACAGTCCTGAAAGGTGACACAACACAAAACAGGAAACAACTACCCACAAACACCAGGTGGGAAACGGCTACCTAAGAATGGTTCTCAATCAGAGACAACAATAGACAGCTGCCTCTGATTGGAAACCATACCAGGCCAAACACATAGAAAAGAAAACATAGAAAAACAACAGAATGCCCACCCCAACTCACGCCCGACCAAACCAAAATAGAGACATAAAAAAGGAACTAAGGTCAGGGCGTGACAAAACCCCCCCCCCAAAGGTGCGGACTCCGGCCGCAAAACCATATGCACTCAAAACAGTCACATGCCCTGTAAAACATCCAGACAGTATGGAATGTGTCCAGCAAAACAGAATGAATCTCAGGGAAGGAGCAAAAATGAGGAAGTGTGAGGAAGTGTGCCTGCTGTCAACACACTCCTGCCAGCTCTCTCATGCTGAGCTCTCCTGATACGGGCCCCAAAAGCCTCGGTCCTAAGGTGAGGACTGAGGAGCTCCTTTTATGTAACAGAGGCATGGAGTAAGGGGAGATGGGGGTAAAATGGAGTAGGAGGGGGGGTTAGGGATTCTCAGAGATGATGGGGAAAGGGGGAGATAATCACCTCTTGTCCACATCAAAGAGCTCCATCTCGTACTCTGTTTTCACCACAACTGGTTTCCCAGGCCAACACAGCCCCTATATGGAGGAAAGAACTGCTACCTCGAAGGCAGCAGAGCCTGTGTTAAGAAATACTAAAGGCTTTTCAAATGAGGAGTAATGGCGAAGTTTAGCTAAGATATTTAAAGAGGGTCTTTTAAAAGTCATGGTAATGATGTTAATGCAGCTTTCCCTTTCTTGCCTACCTGATTGTGTTCTAAAGGTTGGTTGGGCTTTAAATGTAGAGCATTGAAACACTTTTTCTGCAAGGACTTGATTGTGTACCATCAACGAAGGAGAAAGAAGAGAAGGAGGGATTATTGAGGTTGTCAGTTCTACATTTCCAACACATATTAGACCATAAGAGAGAGAAATAATCAAAAAAGAGAGAAAAATATTGATTTCTTTTGGTTGCTATGACTCCTCAAACCTTTTAACAAGCTGTTGCCAGGGAAAGTTCAGGGCCCACAGAGGATATCCTGCTATGGTCATTGATCATGGGAGGAAAGCACAGCCAAGCACTTCAGCTATGAACCCCTGAGACACTGCCCTGCAGTGCGGTGTCGTCTGGCATCTGTAACATACAGTATTATTGGAGGGCAAGTCCACAATGTTAAAGAATCCCAATGCTCGTGGCTTCGATTGTGTTCCTCTCAACGTACCTGACAAAGATGTCTGATCTCTGGTGCCACTAATCCTGACAGTTCAGTGCGCTGGGCCAGTAACCGAAAGGTCGCTGATTCAAATTCCCGAGCCGACTATGTGAAAAATCTGTCGATATGCCCTTGAGCAAGACACTTAACCCTAATTTCTCCTGTAAGTCACTCAGGATAAGAGCATCTGCTAAATGTAAATGAAATTAAACGTTTTTATGTAAAACCATGCTTCAGAATTCTTATTCTCATCTCCGCCCCACAGTTTATGAACCACTGATTTAGAAAATGCTCTTATCCAGAGCGACTTACAGGAGCAATTAGGGTTAAGTGCCTTGCTCAAGGGCACATCGGCAGATTTTTCACCTAGTCAGCTCAGGGATTCAAACCAGCCACCAGCTCTTAACTGCTCGGCTACCTGCCACCTAGACCACAGAAATATAATCCTGTGTTCTCTAACCAATAAAACTAAAGTTATCGTTTGTATTTAGGGCTTGTAGGAAACGGAAAGGCTCCTATTTCCCCAGTCTCTGTCCAAGCCATTAGAGGGTGCAGACACTGACCAGGTGCAGTGGAGCCTCCTCCCATGATCCACTCCTCTGAACCCTTCCTGTACCTCACAGGAGGCAGTGAAGACATCATCTCCTCCAGCAACAGTATGATGAGACGTTTGGTAGACTGTCTGGTTCAAATCCCAAGGGGGTTCAGTCTCTTGCTGCTTGTAAATCTGGGAAAGGAAATCACATGGACGGCTATTTGACATCATGCAAATTACCCAAGAAGATGTTAAAGTAATTCAATATGAAGTACAATGTTCACTCCATTTTCAACATTACAGTGAGAGGGATGAGAAGTCAGTCATAACACTTCATTTTCTTTATGGCCTTGTCTTTCGGAACAGCGCTTGGCCAGATCATTGTTTACAGTCTATGATACTCAGGACATGGCTACGTTATGATAAGTCAGGCCGGTCGGCTGGCTCATTGTGTTAGTGCAGCAACAGAGTTTAGATAGGCGATGGCATCTCTCTCTCTCCAGTGGAGAACCATGCAGTCTCTTCTCTGTGAGATTAATAACAGGAAAAGCAGGGGTCAGTTCCACCACTGCTGGGGGTTCCAGGCCCGAAACAGCCCGGGAGTCCTGACGGGAGTCCTGACAGCTGCTTCTCACTCCCTGCGCTGTGACTGGCCTGTCCAGGGCCATACAGAGAGCCCTGTGACCTCTGACCTCTCTCCAGGGTGCTAAGCTGCCAACTGTCATCAGGAGTCAGAGGAAGCAATTTATCCTCCCGGGGTTGAGGATCCTGCACACACAGCAACTAGAAAGAGAAAGGAGAGTAAAGGGACTCCATCTTCAGTGTCCAGACTACACATACAATAAAGGGGGATTTCAACATAATAAGCTTGTTTTTGGGGTGTTACGACACCCATTACGTAAAGCCAGTATTCTTTATACTCTAAATGAAACTAACATGATGAAACAATGAACTTATTTCAAAAGGAAGTCAACAGGAAATGGCCATACAAGCACAATATAAGCATCAATGTCAAAATAAAGTGAGTTTGTGATCAACAGGTTTGAAGTGAATGGGTGAAGGTGTAGCTGGTTTGGCTGCTGGCAATCCCCCTCCTCTTCGGCAGGTGCGTGGTCATCAGAACACAGGAAACCATTGTTCGTCACGTCTGATATGACTGTCGCACATTTTCCTTGGGATAGCATATAAAATTCCACCGGCTTGCAGAGATGGCAACTCTGATTAAAATCCTCCCCGAGTGAGTTTCTCAGCTTGTCCAGAGGATGCACAGAAACATACAATACGTGCGTGCACACACACACACACCGCCACTACTGTCCCAGCGTCTTAGTGGTCTTAGACAAAACATCCTGTTTATCTCAAGAGCCTCTCCATTGTGGCAACACATATTTCTCTTTGAAAATGCATTTTAAGTGGAGATCTACCAGCAATCAGAGTTTCACGGCTTGAGAAATACATTTTTAGGAAAGCAGACAATGAGTTCTCCAAGTTTTGGATAAAAAAATACAGTGTTTCCATGTCAAACAGTTTTGTTATATTTCAGACTTCTGTGATGTATATAAAATATTATATAGGGATGCACATTCCAAATTGGATACATTTCTACTATATATCTGACATGGTACAAGTGTCTTCTTTTTTTAAGCCCATAACTATATGTGTGAGGTGTATACTTTTATTTCAACGTAGATTTGCTTAAAACTACTAAGAAACACTCTTTGTGACCCTGATTTTTCCCACTGCAGTGAAAGGTTAAGTTGCCTTCCTCTTCCAAAACCTATAAGGTAGGGGGCACTGCATAGTATTATTGATAGCCTTGTCACTCCCTGATCTGTTTCACCTGTCTTTGTGATTGTCTCCACCCGCTTTCACCGTTAGTCCGTGGGTATTTATTCTGGTGTTCCCTGTTTGTCTGTTGCCAGTTCGTCTTGTCAAGTCAACCAGCGTGATTTTCTGTGCGCCTACTTTTTCTTATCTCTGTTTTGCTAGTCCTCCCGGTTTTGACCCTTGCCTGCCTTGACTCTGGACCTGCCTGCCTGACCATACTGCCTTCCCTGACCTCGGGCCTGTCTGCCACTCTGTACCTCCTGGACTCTGACCTTGTTCATGATATTTTGCCTGTCCACGACCATTCTCTTACCTGCCTCTTGGATTATAATAAATATCAGAGACTCAAACCATCTGCCTCCCGTGTCTGCATCTTGACCTTCAGTCATTTCAGCACAAATAAGGCAGGAATTCAGAGAATGTGCTCCTGGAGCAAAGGCCCCGGTGGCTGCTGTGTTGGCCACTGGCCATCTCCCCAGACGCGACTGAAGACCACAAGCAACAGAGGATAAAATAACTTTCAGTGAGCCAAGATCCCCAATCCTACAGCTCCATGCACAAATGTGTATAGCATTGGTGCACACAGGCAAAACAGGATGCATATTGAAAAATAACAAGAGGCAGTGGAGACTGGTGGACAGAATAGGTGGGAAGTGGTCCGTACTAACGGAGAGGAGTTAATGATGCTGCTGTTGAGTGGGTTTCCATAGAAATAGAATCACTAGAACCATGGTCATTTGACTACATCGTCATGGGTACACTCAATACGGCCGCCAGCCCACCCATCATGGAACGTTGACTTGAAAGTGGATTTCCATTAGAGTAATACTATTTCTATGATTTCAGCTCCTTGGTTGGGATGCACTGAGATGGTATGCCATGGGAAGGAGGTATCCCACAATACATTTGATGCAATTCCATCACTGAGCAAGGATATCGAATCCTTTTGACTTCCTTTGCTTTCATCACTCCAAATATTCTCCCAGATGAATCTCTCAGACTGATTGTTATGTGGGATGAGTTATGACATTTCCAATAGCCATTTTCATGCTGTATTTCGGAAAATAAAATACAATAGTGTATACCACTTTAATGCCACATTCAAGGGTGGAGACAGGGGACCAAGTAGGCGTTTGTTCTCTGATCCACTGAGATACTTTGCTGCTTGTTCCAGACATAAGGTGCGTACATATCAGAGATTTATAAGCATATCCACTCAGTTTTGAGAAGTCTCAACTATGACGTTTTTTATGCTATTGTGGCCATAATTAAATATGGCTATGCAGCTCAATGCAATAACTTGCTTTACTATATCTCCATGGCACAACATAGAGGAATGTGACACTCTTTGTTTTCACTCCCGTGCCAGGAGGAAGTGCTATTTTCCTTGTCCCCCCCATCTCCTCTCGCCATTTTCTCCTCCACCAAAGACCATTTTAAGATATGGCTTGCAAAGCAAAACAAAGGAAACTCGCAAATGACTTTAGGTTCACTTTTTTGTTTCCCATCTCTGCTGAAACAACCCGCTAACAGTCATAAAAATAAAGCAGGAGACTCTCTCGCTCTCGCTCTCGCTGTGTCTCTTGCTCTCTGTCCCGCTATGTCTCTCTCGCTCTCACGCTCTGTCTCTCGCTCTCTGTCTAACTCTCGCTCTCTCTAGGAGGGGGAACTACTGGAAAGAGGGTCACCAGAGTTTGTTCCTGTCTCTATCCTGTCACTGCCGAGGGGGCCTAAAATAGGACAAACTGAAGCGACGTCTTCCTGTTGACTCGTTTCCCTTCAGCGTTAGAGCACATCCTATTGTCTTTGAGGGCAACTCTGTACCCTACACCAACCTACCTATCTGCCTGCTCTGGCCCTATAGACCCACAGACATGACAGATGATCCTGGACCATCCTGTGACCTAGTACAACATCCCATGACATCAGTATTGGGTCTATGACATCACACTACATCCCTATATCCCCTATGTCCTCTTTTGTATGGTCATCTTATGACATGAACGGTATGTCCTGTTACATCATGTGTCACCAAGCTGTGTTGGAAATCGAAGGACATCAATGATCAGTCTGTGTCAAGTTATTTAAGTGGAATTATTATGCATTGCCATAATACAGATACCTATGCCGAAAATACTAGCATTGTATATTTCCGTTGTACTTTGCCACCATGTCCTTGGTAACAGTCCTAATGAGTAAAGTGTCGAAGTGAAAGTGGTTCTTCTGAATAAGGTCATGTACTACCAAAATATATATATATTTTTAACGTAATGTCAACGTGTTGTTGCTCCCGGCTTCCCATCTGTTAACAATAAATTGACCGTACAGTTAATTTAATATACTTGTCCTTGAGAACAAAGTAAATCACAAGCAGGTATACTAATCACTATGTACAGTAAATCATTCCCTCGCAGCTTGGCACCAATGTAGCATCCCCATATTTCTAAACCTGGGAACCAGAGAACAGGATGAGTGACAGTAGATGGAGGGCGAACTCCCACTCTCGCCCCAGGGTCCCTAATCTGATTGTGCTAATTGAACACAAGGGATTTATGACAGTGGCCATGTGTCCAGGGCTTTAGTAGGATTCCTCTTATCAACCCAGCCAAGGATAACCTCCGTTCTCACAAGGGTCAGAGTCTGTAGAGCCCCTGATGTTGGTCTTGCAGTGGGTAGAGTATGTAGACAATGATATACAACACTAGGTGATCATCACCAGGTATCACTCATTGATGCAACTCCTGTCGGGACCTGGCTTTCAGGGCTGAGCCATTGGAACAGGGAAGGATTATTCTGCGATGTGTACAAAACATTAAGAACAGCTGCTCTTTCCATGACATGGTGAATCCAGGTGAAAGCTATGATCTCTTATTGATGTCACTTGTTAAATCCACTTCAATCATGGTAGAAGGAGAGGAGACATGTTAAAGATTGTGTATGTGTACCATTGAGAAGGTGAGTGGGCAGGACAAAATATGTAAGTGCCTTTGGACAGGGTATGATAGTAGGTGCCAGGAGGGAATTATAATTATTACATTCAGCCCAAGGGCACAATGACCACTGGCCGCAAAAAGCATGTTTTTTTAGGGGGCATTATGGCCTCACAAAGGGGATGCAGCAGGTAAATTTGAGGCATTATCAAGTACTTGTCAAATTGTGAATGAGAGACTGATGAAGTGTGTACAGCATGAGCAAAAAAACAAAGCAGAACTCATGCCTTTCACGCAACTTTTTAAAAATCACCATTAGTCGCATCATGCAGCCTCAAAATGTATAAAAAATCGAAACATATACAGTGCCTTGCGAAAGTATTCGGCCCCCTTGAACTTTGTGACCTTTTGCCACATTTCAGGCTTCAAACATAAAGATATAAAACTGTATTTTTTGTGAAGAATCAACAACAAGTGGGACACAATCATGAAGTGGAACAACATTTATTAACATTTATTGGATATTTCAAACTTTTTTAACAAATCAAAAACTGAAAAATTGGGCGTGCAAAATTATTCAGCCCCTTTACTTTCAGTGCAGCAAACTCTCTCCAGAAGTTCAAGGCACTGTATAGCCCAACATTTATATCACAACTAAAGTTACCTAAAGAACTCTAAATTAAGCATATTGGAGGACCTATTTCTTTGTTAATTGCTCACCACAAAGTAGCCACATGTGCGCACTCCCTCAAATCGTTTGGAGAAAATATCCTTTCTATTTTATTCAGCTATGTTCAATTGTATTCTTCATACCATAAAACAATATAAAATAATGCCACAGAATTCTAAGAAAATCTTGTCTTCTAAACTAGTAGGGGAGGGTCTGGGTGGGCCACTGTCTGCGGTGGCGGCTCTGGGGCGTGACGTGGACCCCACTCCACCATAGTCTTGGTCCACTTAAGGGGCGCCTTTGGAGCAGCGACCCTTGCCGCCGACCTCAGACTGGGGACCCTTACAGCGGGCCCCGAATAAACGGGAGATCCCGGCAGCGCCGGACAGGCGGGAGACTCCGGCAGCACTGGTGTGAAGGGAGACTCCGGCAGCGCCGGAGTGAAGGGCGCCTCTGGCAGCTCCTGACTGACGGGCGGCTTCGGCAGCTCCTGGCTGACGGACGGCTCTGGCAGCTCCTGACTGACGGGCGGCTCTGGCAGCTCCTGACTGACGGGCGGCTCTGGCAGCGCTGGACAGGAGGGAGACTCTGGAAGCGCTGGACAGGCGGGAGCACCTGGAGGGAGGAGACGGAGAGACTGCCTGGTGCGTGGGGCTGCCACAGGAGGCCTGGTGCGTGGAGGAGGCACCGGATGGACCGGACCATGGAGGCGCACTGGAGGTCTCGAGCACAGAGCCTGCACAACCTGTCCTGGCTGGATACTCCCCGTAGCATGGCAAGTGCGGCGAAGTGGCAAAGACCGCACTGGGCTGTGCTGGCGAACCGGGAACACCGTGCATAGGGCTGGTGCCATATACCTCGGGCCGAGGAGACGCATTGGAGACCAGATGCGCTGAGCCGGCCTCATTTCCTCATTTCTCTCCGGCCTCCAGCTCTTCCCGGGGGCGGCGATATTCCCCAGCCTGTGCCCAGGGTCCCCTACCGTCCAAAATCTCCTCCCATGTCCAGGAGTCCAGAACCCTCTGCTCCTGGTTACCACGCTGCTTGGTCCGGTTGTGTTGGGTGGTTCTGTAATGAATCTCATCTTCGTCTGAGGAAGAGTAAGAAGGATCGGACCAATATGCAGCGTGGTAAGTGTCCGTCATAATTTATTGAACGAACGCACAAAAACAAAATAACAAAGTGAAATGGAAGAAACGAAACAGTTCTGTAAGGTGACATACACTAAACAGAAAATAACCACCCACAAACAAGAGTGGGAAAACAGGCTACCTAAGTATGGTTCTCAATCAGAGACAACGATTGACAGCTGCCTCTGATTGGGAACCATACCAGGCCAAACACATAGAAATACCCAACATAGAACAAAAACATTGAATGCCCACCCCAGCTTACGCCCTGACCAACCTAAAATAGAAACATACAAAAGGAACTAAGGTCAGGACGTGACAGGAAGCCAGGAGATGCTAATGTCTTCATGTTAATTAAAGGTCAATTACCGTGAGACCAGCAGTTATTTGCTTGACAATCACTGGCTGACAAAATGTCATGACCGCCACAGCCCAACTCATGGTCACATTTTATTTGGATAGTCCGAATAGTCCATCTGTAGATGGACAACCCGGATGGTACATCCTTTATTTAAAGGGGGAGATCCAGCAGATCCTAACTGTTACAGGCCAATTTCTATCTTGCCCTGTTTATCAAAAGTGCTGGAAGAATGTATCAATAATCAATTTAATGGCTTTCTTGATGTCTATAGTAATCTCTGGTATGCAATCTGGTTTCTGCTCAGGTTATGGATGTGTCACTGCAACCTTAAAGGTCCTAAATTATGTCACCATTGCCCTTGATTGTAAGCAATGTTGTGCTGCTATTTTTATAGACTTTGCTAGAGCATTCCATTCTTGTTTGTCAGGTAAAGAGTATTGGTGTCTCTGAGAGGTCTTTGGCATGGTTTGCTAACTAACTCTCCCAAAGAGTGCAGTGTGTAAAGTCAGAACATCTGCTGTCTCAGCCACTGCATGTCACCAAAGGAGTACCCTAAGGCTCGATCCTAGGCCCCACACTCTTCTCAATTTACATCAACAACAAGCTCTCTCAACCATTTATATGCAGATGATACAGTCTTATACTCAGCTGGCCCCTCCCCAGATGTTGTGTTAAACGGTCTACAAAAAAGCTTTCTTAGTCTCCAAAAAGCTTTCTCTGCCCTGAACACCTCCAAAACAAAGGTCATGTGGTTCAGTAAGAAGAATGCTGATGCGTGATATTTTGGCGATGTCGGACATGTAACTGCGTTGGAACTGCCAAGGCGTATTTATCACTTCTGTTGAAGGAGATCTTCATACCGCACGTGCCAGAGGTGAGTGACATTAGACCATGAAGATAGAACATGTCAAAAATCATTGTAAACATATGGCTTGACAAATAGTAGGGAAATACATTTCAAACATTTTCAATTTTCTAGATCTTGGGACTGGGTTTTCCCATGTCCTCGGTCTCAAAAGTTATTTATGGCATAACATTGGCCGTCTACTTGGGCATATTAGGCCTACACTATGCAAGCAGTGAAGAAACAACTGTTGACTTAATAAAAACAGTATAAATGAGATATTGAAGATTGATCTAACATAAACCAGATTATTCATGAAAGTAGCCTAATGAAATGTTCTTTAGCTTTTGCATATAGGGCATTACAAGCATTTAAAAACTAACTAAAAACTTAATCTCCATGCGGATCAGGAATCTCAGGACAACATTTCTAAATGTAATTGAACCAGTATGACTCTGACTCTGTAGGGAAACATCTAAATTCCACAGTTTTTTATGCAATTAGTGATTCTTATCAAAACAACGACAACATATATTCAGATAAGACTAAATAGGCTATGGTCCAATGTGACACGATACGCTGTTTGGTTCACCCTTTGGTCCTTGAGAACAGTGAAGCACTAAGAGTTGGTATCAAGCAGCGTTAAGTTCCTTGTAATTACCCTGGTTTTTCTACACCTCTCCGCTTCTTTCGAAATCCAGAAATTCCAGATTGGTTTGGCATAAACAAACACTTTGGTGATTTCCTCCCACTAAACCCTTGCATGAAAGAGAAGGCCACTGAGGGTAATCAACTATTTAGGTGTTTGGAGTACGTTTCAAAACTGAAGGCCAATCCAACCAAACCACATACCGTAATGGCCTCTTGCATGTTCGGAAATGTAACCCGGTATGATTATTCAATCTAAGTCCTAATATCCTTTCCGTTCCAATTACTATTCAAAACAACATTCTTCATCTCCTCACCTGTTCTCAGAGTTGTAGAAGCACACCTCTGCAATATGCAACCAGTCAGAGATGGAGAGATGGAGGTTATAGTGCATCCATCATTGAGATTGTTCCTTGGGAAGACATCGCCCATAGGTGAAGTGTTGTCACCGAGCTCCTTGAGATCTCAGTTTTCTCTCTGACTGTACTACTAACTTTCGCCTATTCTGTCTTTACCATGCAGGTCACAGTGAAGAAATCCCACCAGAGTTCTCCTGCACTTTTCTCTGCAGGTAGATACTAAGATATGAATAACGGCATGCACACGCAAGCATTTGTGCAAGCCACATTTATTTTCTGTGTTGGGAAAGGTTGATTATATCTAGTGTCTATAAACTGCGTAAAGGTAGAGAAACAGGTTTTTAACGTGTATTAATGCTTAAACGCCATTAATAGATGTGTAATAGGTGATTATTACATACTGTAATATTCCTTAAATGTCTGGTTCACCATAAAGCTTTAATAGTGTTGCAATGACAGTAAAGGCTTGCAGGGCATTTATGTTGACTTTGTGGCTGGAAAATCCAATACTTGTAAAGGTCTTCCCAGAAAAGGGAAGGGGGGGGGGATCTTATCATAGTGCAAATGTGTAACTTATCGTAGTAAAGAGGAAGTAGTGTGTTGCTGACTCATAACTTGGCGAGCAGCCAACGTTAGCTTACGTGAGACAAAGACACTGCTGCCTTGTGCTTGTCCATTAAACATGACATGACATAAACATAGCAGTTGAGAGAGTGACAAGGTTAAATACCATGTCACACTGAAAACGATCAGCATCATAGTGAAACTGAGATGCGGGAGATTATAGTTTGGGATAAAGTCTGTCCTACATATAACTATTTTGGTAGGACTAAATGTCAGATGAAATCCCTGTGACATGCTTGAATAGTTTCACAGTGGCAAAGGTAATGATTGTGTGGAATAACTAAACAGACGTGGAACAACATTACTTACTAATGTGGCCAAATGTATTCACTCGGTCTGGGCTAAGTATGTTGCCTTCAGCAGCTTGTTATGAGAATATCTTAAGAATCTCAGTTCTCTGTGGAGGAGGAAGTCTGAGGGTCTCAGTTTCAGTCCTGACATGTTCCTTCAGGAGAACCGTGTTCCTTAGAACGTCCCTCAACAACACCTCTTTAGCCTCGTTTTAATACCTGTCACCCTGGGATTTCCCCCTTTTCCCAATCCACTATTAGATTGGACAGAGATTCCGGTGAGTCAATGCTGATGCAGTCAAAGAGGAAGTTCAACCGGATGTTACTGTTTAAATCTTCAGAAACATGGCACACAAATTTGTTTAGTTGAGTCCCAATCGTATCCAGTAATTACTACTTATTGTAAATCTTCAGGTCAGACTGGAGTTCGTTAAGTAAAGAAACCAGTTTCAACTGAAGGGACTTGGAAAATCCCTCTCGTAAAGGCATTTATTAGATTTTTTTTAGACAGGTTGATGTGTAGATGATAAATGAAGAGATGTTTTCATGCCTCTTTATGGAAATATGTCTGTGGCTTTGGTAGTCTCCCCACTGTTAGATATGGCTGACAGTATACCTCTTCAAGTCAGATGCCTAATCGTAAGACACTCACATACACTAACTCAAGAAAATATCACGGCCTAGGGCTGGATTCAATCCGTATCACTGATGTTCAGCGCTCTAGCGCAATTGAAATGTAAAGGTCATTTCGATTTGAGCTGACATGTGCAGCGTTTACCACGAATGCAGTCTCCACTAATGTGGGAGCATTGCCTTTCAATTTCTATCACCCTGTAGAGCAGCTCTTCAGCGCTACGGATTGAAACCAGACCGTAGTACATGTAAGCCTGTCTTTGTCATCCATGTGTAAGCCATTAACTCCGCTCTCTACTTGTTAGATGCTTACATATTTGCTGAAAAGGCAAGTTTAGGTTTTTCCAGACTTGGGCCTTAATGGTAAAAGTTGTGACTGTAAAAGCATTTTTTTTTACATAGGAAAACTGAAAAATTGACATGTAATGACCAAGTCTTTGACATACAGTGACCACCCACTGGGCACGGACTTCAATTGGACGTGTGGAAACAATGTTAATTCAACTAGTGTGTCCAAAAGCCCCAAGCAGGGAAAACCAGTGTAGTTTACAATAGTTACACAGCGTGACTCATTACAAAGGAACACTGTGGTTTCCCAGTACCATGATCAAGGGACAAATACCTTTAGCGCCACATCAGATATGAGCCTGCATCTGGTGCTCGGTGCTACAACAAATGCCCAATGATGCGGATGGGATTGTAGGTGCTTCTTCGTCAACATTGAGGACCTGTCTTTGAGAATACATTCTTTGAGAATGTGTTGAAACTTTTACAGAAATGTTGAGACATCCAAATGGGAATTCAACCCAGACACGGGACATTATCAAAGAGTGCAAAGAGTACCGGTGTATTGGATGACGCACGGTTGCTGTTTACTCAGATATATAGTGGCCATGGGGAAAATAGATGCCTTGGAAATTCAATCTGGCCCATGGAGGAGGTCTTACTTGGAAATGGACTAAGTCAGATTGGAGGCTATTCTGGAGTTAATTAAATCACTCGAAGACTGAGGCCGGGTATTTTCATATCTGCCTAAAACATTATTCACACAACAATGATTAAGTGTTTAGAAAAGCAGGAGGAAAAAGGCTTCGCACGCTAGCTTGTTTCCTTTCAATACTCCCCCTTTAGAGCAGACCAACCCATGCTACAAAAAGCTAGCAATTTTTTGGGGACCAATGATGTGTGTTTAAATCATTGGTTTAAACAGACTGAACCAAAACTATAGGCTTTTGCTGTCTCTCCCATTGTGTTCCAGACTTAACTCATTTATCCAATATTGTATTTTCTTTGTCCCAGTAGTATCCCACACTCAAGGCCTAAAGTTACCTAAGTGGAGGGTCGCTCACTTACCTTAACGTCTTTTTTTTCCTTCTGCGCTTGAGACCTGTGGGGCAACAAGGGCGTAACTCCAACCCACACCCCCACCACCATCACCCCCAACCCCCCACCCCCAGTGTGGTGGTGGGGAGGTGGTTTGGCAGTGACGGTGCTCCAGCAATTTGCGCAATTAGGGTCCCGGGGCATGGCTGTCAGCCCCCAGCGCAGCGCGGGGAGGGTCCATGTCAGCCTGCTCCTTGCTAATGAGCCGATCGCCTTCCATTCAGACGCTCAATAATTAAGAGCTGGTCCTCTTCCAAGAAACCTTCTCCTCCCCCGCCATCTGTCAGCGAGGCAAGCAAGGAGCACGCTCCGTATTGTTCTCTCCTCAGCTTTATTGTGCATGATTTTTTTCTTTAGCACTTGATTAGCGCCCACTTCCAAATGAGAAGAGAAATCTCAGCCTGGCACTGAACCGTCCCCTCGGAGAGGGGGTAGCTGGGTTTGGAGCCGTCACAGAGTTATGTTAAGCACTTTGACTTTGAGGTGCGTTTGTGTTGAGGAAGGAGGAGTCGTTTTATAATCCATCGTTTGGCGCAGGGGAGAGACACTTCTTCAACTGGGAAATGTGTGTAAACAAGCAACAAACATGCCACCCTGCCCAACCCCCTCCCTAGCAGCACCTCACAGATGTCACAGATGGGCCCTGCTCCAGGGCATTACTCGATTAAAATGGCTTCCACAGCGTCCAACACCGTAGAGCCACCCCCCTGCCCACCTGGTGGCCCCAGCGCCCCTTTACCATTTCATGTAGCTCCCTTGTGTTAGATGGAAACTTCATCATTAGCTGAGGGAGGTAGAGGAGGGCTTACAAGCCCCAGGAACCTCCTGGCCTCAACTTGTGCCCCCCATGGCTGCCCTTTCATCTGGATGGCATCTTCATTAGCCAGAACTGCTCAGTGCATTGTGGGGACAGGGTGGTGCACCATGGTCTGATGGACCTTGGGATGTTGGATGGGGTTTTGGGATACAGTGTTTCATCTGGATTTTCATTGTTGTAAATTGTAGTTTAGATATGCTATACCAAGACAAGCTAGTGGATAGTTATGGTGTGTAATGGTTGTGGTTTGGAGAGTGGTCTGTATCCTGGTGGCCTTGGAGTGGGACCTCAAGTAAACAAAGTAAAAGGGGATCTTGTTTAGACAGGGCACTGATGTGTCTGAAGTGAGGTTTTGGAGATAGGTAGTTGTAGCAGAGGGGCCCCCACTCACTGTTATTTCCTGTGCCTGTCGCATTGAGTCTGGTCTCTCTTCCACTCTACTGGCCCGGAATGTTCTCCCTTCATTATCAGCCTGACCCAGCCCTGCAGGACACCCCTTCTTCAGCTCCACGTAACTCCCCCACCCAGTTCCAGTCCCAGCCCCACAGACGAGGGGGGAGACAGACAGGCCAACAGACTCCCTCGCCACGGTTTATTGACCCAGTTTGCGGCTCAGGTCGCATGGCGGGAGTTGACCAAGAATGGCGCCTAAATGTATGAGGGCGCCAGCGAGGACCACCAACTGAGGGAAGGGATGTGGTGCACCCTGGTGGAGCGCCATACTCTTGCATAATGCATTATTATTTACCCATATTAATATTGGTCATTGTTATTAATCGAAGGGTAGCCTACCATTTAGACATATATATATTTTTTTTAAATCATCAACTGTGAGGTATTTTTCTTATTGTTATTAATTTCTCAGGAAATACAGGGGGTATAATGAAGACAACTGGCTGACAACCTGGCATGACACTAAACTGCTCTTCCTGTTTTTTAAAGTTATGTAACATAATGTCTATGCCTAACCTGACATGACATATAAGACAATTGAAAATGTTGTAGTTTTCCAGTTCCGACAGACTTAGAGGTTCTCTGCCTGTGATGCCTTTAGTTTGAGATGAACGGAACACGAACAAGAGCTGACCTTCCCATTCACTCAGACTGAGGACGGTGTGTACAAGTCTTTTATCAGCCATGGCTGGGCAGGGTCAAAGTTCAAATAGCCAGGAACACTTCATTCTTTCCCAATTGGCACACTGCCCAACCCAGCCTCTGACATGCTTTCACTTTCATTGCTTGTGGCACCAAGGACAAAACCGCCCCGAGAGAAAGTTTGTCCAAATTACTCAAAACGAAAGAGGCGGGATTTCCTTAGCCCGTTTTTATATTTAAAAACTATTGTTCTGTTAATCTGTTCTCTGCAGTTAGTAGTTGCTTTGGAGAGACAGGTTCCAATCAAAGCCTGTCTTGTTGGTTATTCATTGCCTTCTGTTGTCAGGGGCATTAAAGAGCCATTCGTCTTAATGCTTTTGAAGGTTAAATGCAAAAAATGGCCAAACAAAGTTCCCCATGAGCGACTACTAGAAAGGCACATGTCATGAAACAAAACCTAGGAGCCTAGATAGTTTCACTTTTCTGGCTGGTATCAGAAAGTGAGATGGAAAAGGTGTGGATTATAGGAAACAAGAAATATAGAACATAAATGAAAGATAAACATGGAATAATCTCCTATCATAGAATAAACATTGTGAAGGAATCTATAAATACTTTATCTTTGGTGCTGAAAGACTATTGGCACAGAACAACGCATGTCAAGAGTCCAGACTGCTCAGTTTACTGTACCACTACCAGGTCTACAGAACTTTTCTCGATCCTGCAAATTTGTGCTGAATGCAACTCACGCCTTTGGCCATTTGAAATACTCCCAATGTATTATTGTACATGGGTCAACTTCTCGTAGGGAGAAAAAATGTATGGGGGCTCTGAGTTACTGGTGTCCATTAAGATAAACAAAACTTTAAGTGGTGACAAATGAGATGTTATCTGGGAAAAATGCCAGCTCTCCAAAATGAACAGCCTGCCAAATGTAGAGGCTGTAACAATAATAATAAGCATTTGTATAAGGCCAGGATTCAATCCGAGGCACGGTATACAGCAGCACACTGGACAGCCGACAATGTGCTAAATTTGAGTCTTCTGTGTGCGTGTGTGTGTCTAGTCTGGAGGAGGTGGGCGTGCTAACATCTAGTGAACCACCCTGCATGTTCACCTCTGCCACCAATGAGGAATTGAACAAGACAGGAGAAGAAAAGCCCTCGCTCTCTCACTCGTTGAGTGGAGAGCACTGATTGGACCACTCTGACACTCTTACTTCCTCACACTGTACATTCCAATATGGAAGGAATATCCAGCTCCATCCTGTATGTGTTAGTGCTGTGGCTCCTGAGTGTGTGACTCGCCACATACGGTGTATGTTAACAAGTAATAATAGAACAAGACATGAGGAGCAGCTTGCTAATGTCTCTCTTGGGCACTTAGGAGTTTGATCCTGAGGGCTGAGAGGTCTTTTCTGGCTGGCTGCTTTGACATAGAGCCCTTTGGCATCTAGTCAGTCGTCCTGGTTACATCTCTCATATTTCCTTGTGTTATTACCCTACTATTTGGTTGAATGAAGGTGGCCTGAATTCATATATCTAGCTATTTTCTGGGTGTGACCGCAGTAGCAGAGTGGATGGATTTGATGTCTATTTCATGTAAGAGATTGTGTGACATTGCTTATCCAGCCCAATAAATTTGAGAACTAAATAAATCAGCTACAAGGGAGAGATGTTTGTTTTACGATGGACAATTGTGGACAGAAAAGGGGCATTGAATTGTTTGCTTTGTTATTAGTGTTGAAATTTGGTGTGAGTAGGCCAACTAAAATGCTCTTATTGTTGGGAGCAATCTTTCTAGCCCACAAAGTCTTTTAACGGTTCAAATGTGAAGTTCAGCTAAGAGAGGGGTTCAAACAGTCTAGAACTATATAAATACATGAGCAAGGCAAGCATCACTGTTGCCGGTACTATAAACACATTTCAACCGTTGCTGACAAATTATCAGCAAAAATGTGTGTCATCCAGGATGCACAAATTGTATGTTTTTGTTGATGAAGAGAAATACACATAATTGTGTTGATGTGGAAACGTGTTGCCTCAAATATTTTTTAAACGTCATTGAAGATCTGGATTTTATAGCACCAGGTTCATTCAAAAGGAGCAGTTTCCAATGGACGTGGATTCTTGAATCAGATGAACTATTATCTAAGAATGGTTTGGGAAAAGCAGCATGCCGAATATGCAGACCAGTTCATTGACTCATGACACACAAACCAGCTTTCCAACTGATAGCTGATAACCTCTCAGAGCTGTCCCATACTAAAACAAGACTACTCACAATGCACACTGTCCTGCTATGCTGTAGCAGCGCATGGTTCCTTGATATCTGAAAGGGATGGTGCCATCTAGTGTCAAATGACCACTGTAACAACGTGATTTGCGTGTAACATTGTGTTGGACAGTATAGTGATTGTCAAGCTACTCAGGAGCATACAGGCTAGTAGCCTATTGTAATCATTAGGCTAAAGATTCCATTATGTAATGGATTAGTGTTGGCAGTAGGCTATTAGTGATAATAAAGCCATAATGCAAATATATTAATCAAAGATCCACTTTGCTATATATAATGCTATCCATTCTGGATAGTAAATCCAGACTGTTGATAAAATTCGATATCAATCTTGGAGATATGTTGTAAGAACAGATCTGGTTGAATTAGTGTTCTTGAAAACATATAAATCACGACCCCATTGGTCATTTGGTCCCCTTGGTTTAACAGCGATTGGATAGATATGATGCCTATCATTAGCGGTGAACTGACTGAATTGACGTTCAATATACCCTTGCTCTAGTCGAGGATACAAACGTTTATTTCATAGCTACAGTCGTGTATAAATTCTAAATTACAGGCGTTGGGAAGTTAACAGGAAAATCAGAAGTTCTGGGACGTGATATTTGTGTGTCGAGTGAAGCAGATGTTATTGTTTTCTTTTCTGTAGAAATGGGCTCGACAAATTCCACCCTGTCAAAAATTCCAAACGTCGAAGAATTAATGCAAGAAACGGGTTGTAAGTTCTCGGACGGGTAGGACTGTAGTTTAAGCTACTAGAAAATCTGTATTTAGATTGTCATGATTGTACAATAACGTCATTGTTTATGCCAAACTCGAGGACACATCTTCGAGAGTGGGCGTATAACGGGATTTCATTATGAATGTTTTTGTGACAGCTATATGGAGCCCAGTTTTTCAATTCCTTCTATTGCATTTTTTCCCAAAATGTTTTAGAGCGCAGATATTTTGAAAAGTGTCCAAATTATTAATAGCTTTCGCAAACATAAGAGTTATGTTTGACAGGTGGGCAAATTGCGCGCACAACTTTGTCTGACCAAAATACGCATGTGTCTTACCCAACAAAATACAGTATTGAATATCTAAGCTTTGAACAGAGACTTATATTGACATATGCATGTGGCTTTGAGAAGTTGTAGGTAAATTAATAACTTGGCGTTTAGGCTACACAAATGCTACACAAACACAAATGCTTGAATAATTCATGGAGTGTTTGCTTGAACGCAATCCAGAGCAATGAACTGGCCTTGTTGCATATATTGATTCAATGATTTGGTGTGCCGCTGTCCTGCCCAATACTAATACTAATAGCATGAATCGATGGTTCTCCTGTTTTCTCTTTAACATAGTCACCCCTGCACACATTGTTCGACTTTATGACCGTTTCGAAGCATTGGACAAGGAAAAGACAGGCCATCTCCGGTACGTGGTGGTACCATGTCAGCTTTATGGAGTTGACCAGTGTTGACTAAAACCGTGCATGTCATAATAATGATATTCATGTCTGAATGTCCTTGTCTGAATGTCCTGTCTTTGTTTTATCCCCGTTACTGTGAAGCCCACAGGATTTTGGAGCCATTAATAGGTTGGCGATGAACCCCATCGGGGATCGGATCATTGGGGCGTTCTTCTCTCCAGGGTATAGAACAACATTTCTTACAGGTTTGAGTAAAATTGCTGACTTGATTACCTCACCAATTAAATGGTAAAGTGAAGGTTAATGTCCATTTTCACTGTAATATAAAAGTCCAGGCTTTTTGTAGGTCTCCTAAAAAAAAAGATTGCACAATCAACAAGACTAAATATTGATTTCACTTCAGTCAATTCTGTGCAACAATAAACGTATTTTTAAAATGTTTTATATCCATGTATCCTGTACATTTGGAATGCAAGCAGATGTTGGTCTTAACATAATCTCACTCTTAGACAGGAAACAGTGGACTTCCACTCCTTTGTGAGGATCCTGGCCCACTTCCGACCTGCGGACAAAAAACGTCCCAAAGATCCCAGTATGCCTGAACCTGTCAACAGTAGGACCAGTAAACTCAAGTGTGAGCCCTCTGGCATTTTTGTTGTTGTTGTGGTTGACTCACATAATAGATTTTAGCATTCAAATTCAACTCAATCAGATCCCCCCTGGTTTTCTCCTTCCTTTCAGTTGCCTTCCAACTATATGACCAAGATAAAGATGGAAAAATCTCCAGAGCTGAGCTTCTACAGGTCCGTAATAACTGTTAGCTTTACCGACAATAATACTCTGTATGGTGAGCAACACAATATACCACTAATAGTTAGTGATGTAAATTGTTTCTCTGTTGTAAACCAGGTCTTGTATGTCCCTACAATTTATGGCTGAAATGCCCACACCCTATACCAGAGGTATTCAAATCTTACACTATGAGGTCCGGAGCCTGCTGGTTTTCTGTTCTACCTGAAAATGTATTGAACCCACCTTTTGTCCCAGGTCTAAATCAGGCCCTGATTAGAGGGGAAGAATGAAAAAAAGCAGTTGAACTGGTTTCATAGTCGGTATTTAAATTTTGAGGGCCCTATACAATAGAATGAAGCCATTCTCCATGGGTTTGGGATGTGATTGACAGCTGAGGGGGATTGACAGGTGCTGCGGTCCATGCTGGAGATGCAGGTGACGGAGGAGCAGCTAGAGAGCATCGCCGACCGCACCATCCAGGAGGCTGACCTGGACAAGGACGATGCCATCTCCTTTGAGGAGTTCCGCAAGGTACCACCGGCTAGAGCTCTAAGACTGACTTATCAACATGGTGCATTGCAGCACAGGGCACCCAGAATACTAAGACATGCAAAGTTCATGCCCATAGAAAATGATGTCGGCCATTGCTCAAACAGCATACTGTACATTGTACGTTGACAGTATTTTGCCCATCCTCTCTCATATTCAGTGGCTGCATTTGCTTATAGCAATATAGCAATTCCACCATTCCATTCAGTCTAACTTTGGCTGTTCCTTCTCCTTACAGTCCCTGGAGAAGGTGAACATCGACCACAAGATGAGCATTCGCTTCCTGCGCTAGCTAGAGTGGTTGCACTGGGTCAACTGACTGTTCATGGAGATGTTTCCCACTTTGTGTCTACTCATCCCTCCATGGTAAAAACAAGGCTTCTGCAGGGAAATATTACTGATTCCTTTAACTGGATGACTAACACCAAATACCTTAAATGACTGAATAATATGCTGTAACCTAATATGTTGTTTACAGCAAACTGGATTATATGGGCATCATGCTCCAAAGTCTAACTGTACTAGAGGCCTACCTACTATAACTACATAGTAACTGCTTTTATATAATACAATCAAATGCAATTTAATAATAATAATTATACATGGGACTTATTTAGTGGTAATCAAGGACACAAAGTCGCCTTACAATTGTAGAAGCAAAAAAATATGTTTGTTTTGACAATAAGCTTTTATGAAGGGAAACAGATACTTGAAATTCATTTTTTTGAACTACACTATTTTTTGAACTATACTAGCGGTCAAACGTTTTAGAACATCTACTCATTCAAGGGTTTTTCTTTATTGTTACTATTTTCTACATTGTAGAATAATAGTGGAGACATCAAAACTATGAAATAACACATAGAATTAAACAAAAAAAAGTGTTAAACAAATCAAAATATATTTGAAATTCTTCAAATAGCCACCCTTTGCCTTGATGACAGCTTTGCACACTCTTGGCATTCTCTCAACCAGCTTCACCTGGAATGCTTTTCCAACATTCTTGAAGTAGTTCCCATATATGCTGAGCACTTGTTGGCTGCTTTTCCTTCACCCTGCGGTCCGACTCATCCCAAACAATCTCAATTAGGTTGAGGTCGGGGGATTGTGGAGGCCAGATCATCTGATGTAGCACTACATCACTCTCCTTCTTGGTAAAATAGCCCTTACACAGCTTTGAGGTGTGTTGGGTCATTGTCCTGGTGAAAAACAAATGATAGTCCCACTTAGCCCAAACCAGATGGGATGGCATATCGCTGCAGAATGCTGTGGCAGCCATACTGGTTAAGTGTGCCTTGAATTCTAAATAAATCACTGACAGTGTCACCAGCAAAGCACCCCTACACCATAACACCTCCTCCTCTATGCTTTACGGTGGGAAATACACATGCAGAGATCATCCATTCACCCACACGCGTCTCACAAAGACACGGGAGTTTGAACCAAACTTCTCCAATTTGGACTCCAGACCAAAGGACAAATTTCCACCAGTCTGTCCATTGCTCGTGTTTCTTAGCCCAAGCAAGTCTCTTCTTATTATTGGTGTCCTTTAGTATTGGTTTCTTTACAGCAATTTGACCATGAAGGCCTGATTCACACAGTCTCCTCTGAACAGTTGATGTTGAGATATGTCTGTTACTTGAAGTCTGTGAAGCATTTATTTAGGCTGCAATTTATGAGGCTGGTAACTCTTTAATGAACTTATCCTCTACAGCAGAGGTAACTCTGGGTTTTCCATTCCTGTGGCAGTCCTCATGAGAGACAGTTTCATCATAGTGCTTGATGGTTTTTGCAATTGCACTTGAAGAAACATTCAAAGTTGTCATAAATGTAATGTCATAAAGTAATGATGGACTGTCATTTCTCTTTGCTTATTTGAGCTGTTCTTGCCATAATGTGGACTTGGTCTTTTACAAAATAGGGTTATCTTCTGTATAGGGCTATGTATAGGGTTATCTTCCCCCCCTACCTTGTCACAACACAACTAATTGGCTCAAACGCATTTAGAAGGAAAGAAATTCCAAAAATGTACTTTTAATTGAAATTGCATTCCAGGTGACTACCTCATGAAGCTGGTTGAGAGAATGTCAAGCATGTGCAAAGCTGTCATCAAGGCAAAGGATGGCTGCTTTGATTTGTTTAACACTTTTATGGTTACTACTTGATTTCATATGTGTTATTTCATAGTTTTGATGTCTTCACTATCATTCTACAATGTAGAAAATAGTAAAAATAAAGAAAAGGCCATGAAAAACCACATTTTGACCCAGAGTAACGAAAGGGTCTGTTTGTGACTGATTGGATGACTTTTGAATTGTGTGCCAAAATGTATTTCTCAAATCTCAGCATTTTTTTGTCACGTACATGGAATCTTAATTAAATAACCCTATTGGTATTTGGCTGGAGTATTTTTTTGCAACTGATTTTCATATTTCCAGCATCAGTACACTTTCAGTAAGTAATTTCAGTAAGGTAAATTGTTAATATTCATCTATGCATGTGATGTCATCTAGTAACATCGGTAGATTCAAATAGTGACACCTCCTGTTGCCATCCACGGCAATCCAACACTGGGTTCTTTTCAAAGTTTGTTCTGTGTGAAATGTTCCTTCTAATTTCTCTGATTGAACACAGGGTGGCAGGAATAGATCATTTCATTGAGGTTGAAGTGAAATGACACATGGGTTGATAGAGGAAAATAGGGCTTGCCTTGAAACAGAGGCATAATAGAGAGATTTCTGTATTCTGTACATAAAGTGTCCCATGACATTAGAAGAAGGTCATAAAGTGGAATTGATTTAAACAAACACATGCATTCGCAGGGCTTCCTCATTTGCCCTTGGGCTGACAGGCACGTAGAATCCAGAATAAGGAATATCCAGTGCCTAAAAAGAACACAAAGACACACTGATTACAACATATACGATGCAGCATAGAAAACCATCAGCACAGTACTCCAAATGTACAGAGTGCGTTGATGGAAGAATGTAACAGGTACCTGCGGAGGGTGATGGTCATTGTTAGCCGGTAGAGAAGGACATCAGTGGCCCCTCCCTTGATGTGGACTGGCAAGCCGTTGTCCGCCTGTAACCAAAGTTAGGGATCAAATACCTATTCATGATCATGAATCACTGGGGCCTTTATTGTAAAGCCAACTTTGGGATATGTGATGATAAAACCAAATGAAATTGCGTTACAAACCATGACGGAACAACTATTCCCTCAAGCCCCTTTAAAACCGGTAATGCTCTTTTTCTATGTTCAATACTGTGATAAGATTCTAGGTGCTGACCAACAACAGTGGACCTCGGGCAATTCCTCAATTTCGTAACACGACACATGCAGTAGTTCAAAATCAGGTCAATGTTGCTCAAATCACATCTGGTTGACATTGTTGGCCCATTTGATTGCCAATAAATATCTAAATTCACTGATTAGATACCTCTTGTTTTCCTCGTTTGGGATTGTTTCTCACCCAGGTGTCCTAATGATGTCATGCTCCCCTGGAATAGGTTCTGACGATCTGGCACCTTGTTCTTCATCTGTTTGGTTGTTGTGCTGAAGGCTCTGGTAGCCAGCCGGGGCAGCTTCTGAAAGGATCCCACAGTCACATGTTGACCATGTTACCCTGCGTCTGCATATGATGTGAAAACTAAATAGAAAATGCAGGGCTTATGACAAAACATTCCTCTGCATCCCTAATTTCCAAATGTCCAAAAACAAATGGGTCGGATGCTTTCTGAGCGGCTGAGGCTAGATGCTGTTTTCATAGTGTTTCCAGTAGATTAAATCTTTTGATAATAACATAACAATAGTATATGAAGTTATTTAGAGAATGGATGATCCGGATTAGATGGGAATATTAGCGTGGTGTTTACCTTTGGGGTTCCACACCTGTTTTTCTACTTTCACTTTTAAAGAGATGTGATACTAGCCTGTTGTTTCCTATAGGAGGAAATAGCTATGGGAAACGTTGGGTTACTCTTACTTCCCTCTCCGTCTTCATCATGACAACATCTGCTATTGTGTACAGTCTTGGTTAGGAGAGGAGATTATCCACCTCTAACTGTTTTTGACGTTTTGAGTACCAAATAAAGTTCAAGTGGTTTGCATACACAAAAAAATTTAACTACACATTTGTATTTCATTTTAACAGCATGCAGGGGGGAATTACACATACTTGTTGGTGTAGTATCACCTTCTTCCGTATGTTTTAGACTTTTTGAGTGAATATACCATTTTGGCATCTTAGACATGCTTTCCATCCAAGGTGATGCTAGTTTCAAAGACAGCTGTGTTGTCACCTCAAATATGCTGGATTAAATCAACATCCTCTAAAATACAAAAAAAAAAAACCCACAAAGGCCTTCTCTGTGAACAAGGCAGAGATTCAACTTCCTTTGACAGATAATCTGTCACTCCTAATGAAATATAAAATCAGACCACTTATCGATGTTCTATAAAATGACCCTATCAAGTGCATAGCGGTACATAAACATTATTGTCAATTAGATAATCTGTTGAAAATAGAGGTCAAACCATACCCATACCACTTGGTCTGACCCATTGTGTTTATTCATTACAACAGGACTATTTCATCACTGGGTACTTGTGTTCTGAAAGAAAGTCATCTCTTTTCAAGTTTTTAATCTATTGGTCTTTGTATCACGTAAACATTCTCTTGCTACTTTTTACTATCACAGGCAAAACCTTCTAATTTCATTGAAGACCATTTTGTATACTTCTGTTGACTTGGGTTCTGTCCCTTGAAGATCCCAACGCTCTAACCACTAGGCTACCCTGTACGTATGTGTAAGCTATATGTGGACACGGCACAGTTTGCTTAGAGAAATCATAAAGGACCGATAGAGGAAATGTGAATCAATAGAAATAGACAAGACTAATATACCATCGCATTTTTCCACCTCACCTAGAAGTGAGAGGGATATAATTAAAATGATATGACCTCTCAGTAGGAGCTTGTAAACTAGATATTTTAAAAGAACAATAAGACCAAGTTGTTTTTAAATACAAATTTAATCTGAATGAAAATATGAGTCCAATACGACCTTACAGAGAGATCATCTAAATTATTTACATTTCTGTAGAATGACATCAGAATCTCCTGGGACCAGCCATTTTGTTTTACTATCTAAAGCACCTTATATGCTGGCCTCACTATCAGTCGACCACCGGAGTTGAGACAAGGCCTGCAACAGGTTAATTGAGGCCAAGGTCCGTCTAATTTATCCCCCACGCATACTGGAATTATTTACTCCATCTAATACTTAGCAACAGGTAATCAGGAAGACAGATTGCACAACTCATTTTGCATTCTACTCTCCACATTAAAAAAGTTGGTACAAAGGTTAGTCCAACTGTACTTCCCTTTCCAATTAAGATCCAAGGTTCTACTAATAATATTATGAATCTTTATATGATTCAGATGACAGAACATTTAGGAAAAATTGTTTTTTTACCAGTAGGTGATTCATGGTGGAGTTTGTACTCTTGCTGGGTACAGTCACATACTGTATTGCAGCAATTCTGAATAGGAGCCAAACTATGGAAGTGCTCAAGCCTTCACTCCCAAGGTCTAAAATTACTTCTTTGGTTGCCGTTGTTCATACTGATTTCTGTCCTCACACGCTAAATATAAATATGTTTATTTTGAATTTAAGTGAAATTCTTTATATGGAAGATGTACGCTTCTCATTGACAGTTTATACTTACACTACCATTCAACGGTTTGGGGTCACTCGCAAATGTCCTTGTTTTTGAAAGAAAAGCAACATTTTTGTCTATTAAAATAACATCAAATTGATCGGAAATACAGTGTAGTCATTGTTAATGTTGTAAATGACTATTGTACCTGGAAACTGCAGATGTTTTATGTAATATCTACAAAGGCATACAGAGTTGCAAAGAAGAAAAAGCCATATCTCAGACTGGCCAATAAAAATAAAAGATTAAGATGGGCAAAAGAACACAGACACTGGATAGAGGAACCCTGCCAAGAAGGCCAGCATCCCGGAGTCACCTCTTCACTGTTGACGTTGAGACTGTTTTTTTGCAGGTACTATTTAATGAAGAGAACTTGAGAACTTATAAGGTGTCTGTTTCTCAAACTAGACACTCTAACGTACTCGTCCTCTTGTTCAGTTGTGCACAGGGGCCTCCTACTCCTCTTTCTATTCTGGTTAGAGCCAGTTTGCGCTGTTCTGTGAAGGGAGTAGTACACAGCGTTGTACGAGATCTTCAGTTTATTGGCAATTTCTCACATGGAATAGCCTTCATTTCTCAGAACAAGAATAGAATGAGGAGTTTCAGAAGAAAGTTCTTTGTTTTTAGCCATTTTGACCCTGTAATCGAACCCACAAATGCTGATGCTGCAGATACTCAACTAGCATAAAGAAGAATGTGCTTTTCTTTAAAAAACAAGGACGACAAGTGACCCCAAACTTTTGAATGGTAGTGTAGGTGATATCAATCCTGTATTTGCATCATTCTAATTGATTCACTTGCTTTCAGGGCACACTGTACATCTTCCAGTTGTGTGAATAATATTATTTAAAAGTCTCAAAGCCAGACAGTCTTGGTTTAATTTCTGGGTTGAGGTCCTCAGAAAGGGGAACTGAGTATGTTGTCTCACCTCTCCCCAGCTGTGATCATGAAAACAGACAAACACCTGGTTTAGCTTCTTTTTCCCCCACATTTGCAGAGAACTGTCAGTATTGATCAGTCGCACATGATCACTGTCTCTGGTAAGTCTCATAACAGATGTATTAAAGTCTCATAGTTGTTATAGTTGTACCATAGGGTTTTTGTAAATGTGACGTTTATAGGCATACATGTATGTCTCTAGCTGTCCTTGTTTGTAGTTAGAGGTGATAACGAAGATAAGAAGTAGCAAAGTGTAGACTCGACAGTAAGGAATGCCCATGTGAATTGTACGATGCCTCTTCGACGCTCAACTGGCGTCGAACACAAGTTGTTAGCGCGTCATTTACAATGACGTTCCTATGAATAGACACATTTGCGGTTTCTTTAATGTTTACGAGAGCAACATATTTCAGACTTTTTCCCACAAACAATTGTAGCCAACATATGTTTTATGTCACTCACTCCTAGAATAGAGTAAATATGTCAGGGCTGCTCATGGTGGCCTTGCTCACTGTCCTTACCCTCACCCTGGAGTCTGACCACTGGACAGTAGGCCCTCCGGAAAAGTAAGATAAGGATCTTGCATTGTAAATACTCCAATCCAATGGTGTAATGTAGACTTTTCAATTTAAAACTGCTTTTATATTGCAAGTCGATTTTTGACTATTATCTTTTTGGACAAGTATACTTGAGTGTGACGTATTGTTATGTTGAAATATTAAATAGTCTTGGGCATTAGGATACAGAATCATTCCATCTCTCCCAGGTTCTGTACATGGCAGTGTTTGAAGTTGACTCTGCAGTGGCCTGGGAGCTTTTGTTTGGTGAGTTTAACCACTTCTCCATAGCACATCACCCATTCCTGTTATTCTAACTCAATCTAACTCTGCACAGGGTCTAAAGAATTCATCTCAATGCAGAATACCTCCAAACATCCAGAACTGGACCATCCATGGACTGTGGTATTATTATTTATTTATTTAATCTTAAAGGGGAAATGTGTGACTGGTACATTAAAATTAATTATATATATATCAACTGATTTGTTATTCCCCGTCAGAATAAAACATTTTGACTGATCTTAATAAACTGAATGAGAATGCCAATTCATATCAGCATTTTTTTTTTATTTTTTTACCTAGGCCTTTGAAAGCTCATACATGTTGTCGCTGCTGGCCAATATTCCACTCTGACCTCAAGGTAAAACTCGTCTCCGGTTACAGTCACCATCGAAGGACAATGAAGAATCCATGTGTTCAGCAGAGATCCCTCTTTCTTTCAGGAGCTGGACCCTGAACTCTCTCAACTTTGGCCATCCCTACTCAAGACCCACTCCAGTTTTCTCTTCTGGTAAGAGGCAGTACGTGGGTCAATGTATCACCTAAATAGCTTCTCCTTTCGGGTCATGGAGAAGTCGTTAAAAATATATGCCCTTTTTTAAACGATTGAATTGGAATGTCGGTTTACTTCCTGAATCGACTGGCTTTAATTCAAATTGACCCCAACCCAGTTAAGGTCTTCTTACAAATGTGATTCTTCATCTTTTAATATTACCTGTCCACCGTCTGTTATACAATTTAGCATTATTTTCTTCGTTAGATTGAATGGAAATAGTCAAGTGGTCGCCACAGAATATTAGTTACTACTGTATTCCGGTTAACAGAATGTTGGTTATGTGTTACAGGAACATAATAGAGCGTGTCACTGAGTGTGCATGTGTTTCTCCAACAGGAAAGATGAATGGATCAAACATGGTTCCTGTGCTGCTTGTGTGGAGGGCATGAACTCTACTTTGCGTTACTTCCAAATATGTCTGAAACTACGCGAGCGCTTCGATATTGACCGGTCAGCCCCACTGATCACATTCACACATCTAACCTGCCTGTTTCACCATTACACATCGTCAAACCTGTGTTGACAGCTTGCATTTTTATTCTGGCTGAGCTACCTGTTCTCCACCCATTGTTCAGAGCCTTAGAGGATGCAGGCATCAAGCCCTCCTGTAACCAGTCTTATCAGGTAGGTAATACCCATCACCTTGGGGAAGGATTAAAATACAGCTATTGGCATTAAGGTTTACAGAAATTAAACTATGATTTTCCTGTACCCTTATTTGGATGTACAGACAGACACTGCATCCAAATAAGGATATGAAGGCTATAAACATTGTAATTCAATAATCGTGTATTTTTGCAGCATGGGTTTCAGTAGGTGCCTTATAATATATAACCACTTAAGTGAACTTGTTTGGTTGAGATCTGAAACATTAGAAAAGAGAAACCCTGAGAACATGGCAAACAATTCCTATTTATGACAAAAAAAGCAATTACCTTTTAACATAAAACGTTTTCATGAGGAAGTAGGATGAAACTTGAGGAATTCCAGCTGAATAAGTCTACTACTGCATTGTTCTGCCATCTGTTCAGAGCGATGAAGTCAAACGTGCACTGGCCCCAGTCATTGGAGATGACCCCGGTGTCCAGATTCAGTGTATAAATGAAAAGGTAAGCATCCCTAGCCTGAGGGCCAGTCTGTCTGTGCCATCATTCCAAACTGTTTGGCTTGACAAGGTCAGCAATGAAATAGGCATGAGCACAAACAAATCTGTGAACAAGCTAAAGCATCACCGTAGTACTGTACCAAACCATACATTATCACCACTTGAGTGTTGTCTGTTTGCCTTTGGTGTAATTCGGCAATAGCGTTGATGCTTCAAATAGATTGGTTGTAGAGAAACATTGTTTATTTGTGGCTGTGTAAATGGAATAACCCATCACTTCCCTCAGGGACGAGAAGTGTTGGTCCAGGTGAAGATCCCTCTGTCTCAAAACCTCACCCTTGGATGTCTTCACGAAGAGGACCAGGGAACTGAACCTCAACCTACCCAGCTCTGGCACCCCTGTCCTCATGACTCCCCCGTCTTCTACTTCCCTATAAACCACGACCGCCCACACCAGCCCTGTGACTAGTGTTACGTCTGCCCTCACCACAGACTGGGTTGCCATGCCATGCCTGCTGGCTTAACCTAACGATAAGCAAGTTGTTGAATTGCAGGGCTTACATCTTTGAGGTAGATTACATTAAGGCACTCATTTAGTATACAGCCACTATGTTCTTTCAGTATTTTTCTTCTGCAAAACATGCTTTTGGAGATAAAAAAAAAAGACAAAACCCTTTAAGTGTATTTTAAAGCACCTTATTGTTACCTATATACAAAACACAATGTTTTTAAAGACACCACACATTGAAACAGTTCACATTTATTGACATAGTATACTCTCACCCAAAAGGTAGTTTCTAAACCAAAAATGTAAAGCAATAGACCAAAAATTACAATCACAGAGCACTAAAAACCGATGGGATTTCACTAAGACCACACATTTGACTAAATGAAAAAACATTTCTCACTTTAATCTTTGATAGTGAACATGGGGGCACATATTCTGCTTGTTTTGAGTGACGCTGCTTTGCAGTGAGGGCGTGAGGTTGGGGTGTGATGGCTCAGAGCTCCAGCTTGCCAAGGAAGCGGAGGTTGAGAATCTTCAGCTGGTCATCCAGCTCCATCCTTACGATGCCGTCGTCCCCGTCGATACTCAGTAGGATCCCCGTGGCCTCGCGGTCCTCCCCTAGAATCACCTTCACCTGGAGAGAAGCACCACAGACAACACACCATGAGCAGCCAGGGCCTTATGAACCCAAAGAACCATGCATCTATGCACTGCCCAGTTTCCCCAGACCCCTGTGAGCTCAAAAGGGGTGTTGTTTTGAGAAGAAGCCTTACCTTGTTGTTCTTAGTTGGGGTGACAGGCTCCAGGTGTTCACTGGAGATGCTCACCACCTTCTCTGTGTCCTGGAGGAAGACGGAGCACATGCCACCCTGAAGAAGGAGAAGATTCATCAGGTCAACGATGGAGTACATGGTTCAGAGCATTCATGTTGTGTTTGATAGAACAAACTCGTCAACGTAACACATGGTTAAGACGGGTAAAGGGGGGCTCAGCCCCCTCGAATGAGACATGAGATCCCCTATATGTGTCTAACCTGGGGGGGTGGGGTCTAATTTAACCGTTCTCCTATGTGTTTATACCTATAATAACAATATATAATAACAACGTGGAGAGGTGGTGTGATCTTTGCTACTCACCGTGACACTGCGAATGATGCCTGTCTGGTTAACCACTTGGCTGTCCAGGAAGGTGTCTTTAACGCGCACCAGGATGTCGGTGGTGACCCAGTCGCAAGAGGTCTGGTCGATGTTGGAGCCGGGGGTGTGGGGATTGTAGCCGCCCGGGGAGGGGGCGCCGGGGGTCATGGGGCTGTAGCCTACCGGGCTGGGGCTCGGACTGGCCTGGGTCGACAGTAGGAGACAAAGATCAAAGCCGGGATTCTTGCGATGGAACTTAGGCCATCACACCCCACCAGCTATGCTAGCGGTCTTCAGCTAACCGGTCATCAGCTAAGCTAACCTTTAGCTCGGAAAGCTCTCGCCAGCTCGAACAACGCGACTCTAACCAGAGCATAACGGACCTATTTATTTTTCATCCCCGGATTCATCCCTGGATTCCCACCGCAAACGGAACATTTCAGCTGGATCTTCACAACTAGCTATCTAGCTAAACCGCAACCCCGGATGATTACTCCTGGCTAGCGCTTCCACCCACTTAGCGTGAAGCTAGCCCGGCCAGCGCACCTGTACCACCACCGTAGCATACTCCTGGGCTACAATACCCGGGCCCACGACCGGTCTATCGATGTCACTGCATGAAGAGGAATAAACAGACTCACCCCATCGCGACGTCCCCTAAAGGCCAACTCTCTAGCCCTCGCTATCTCCCTGCTTGCTAAACTCGGCCTGCTAACTGCTAGCTTGTCTAGCCCCGGTCCGCTAACTGCTACCTTGTTTAGCCCGGGCCTACGAACTGTTAGCTTGTTAGCACAGGCCTGCTAACTGCTAGCTTGTCTAGCCCGGGCCTACGAACTGTTAGCTTGTTAGCACAGGCCTGCTAACTGCTAGCCCGGGCCTACGAACTGTTAACTGTTAGCTTGTTAGCACAGGCCTGCTAACCGTCTGAATCGCCGCGTCCCAAACACTCACCGGACCCATATTTACTTTCTATCTCTTCTTGATTTTTAATCTGTTTACACCTTTCCGGAAACCTGCCTCACCCAATGTGATACGGAATCGCTATTATTTTTAATTTTTAGAACACACTCAAGAACCTCCAGAAGCTAACCAGCTAACTAGCTACAAGCTATTTAGTCATTGTTAGTTTTTTTTAACCTGGATAACACTCGCCAGTCCAGCTTCCCTCCCCATCCACCGCCCCATCCACATAGCTGATGCACTGCCCCCTGATCTCTTTGGCTACATAGCTGATGCACTCTGGACTGTCCATTAATCACGGTACTCCATTCTGCTTGTTTATGTTTTATCTATGCCACTTGGCCCTCATATGTTGCCATCTAGTCAACGCCATTTTACCTGCTGTTGTTGTGCTAGCTGATTAGCTGTTTTCTCACCTACTGTTTATGTGACAAATAAAATTTGATTTGATTTTGATTTGATTTAGCTGATTAGCTTTCCCTAATTCAACACCTGTGATTACTGTATGCCTCGCTGTATGTCTCTCTCAAATGTCAATATGCCTTGTATACTGTTGCTAAGGTTAGTTATCATTGTTCTAGTTCACAATGGAGCCCCTAGTTCTACTCTTCATACCCCTGATAACTCCTTTGTCCCACCTCCCACACATGCGGTGACCTCACCTATTTCAACCAGCATGTCCAGAGACACAACCTCTCTCATCATCACCCAGTGCCTGGGCTTACCCCCGCTGTACCCGCACCCCACCATACCCCTGTCTGCGCACTATGCCCTGAATATATTCTACCATGCCCAGAAACCTGCTCCTCTTATTCTCTGTCCCCAACGCTCTAGGCGACCAGTTTTGATAGCCTTTAGCCGCACCCTCATACTACTCCTTCTCTGTTCCGCGGGTGATGTGGAGGTAAACCCAGGCCCTGCATGTCCCCAGGCTCCCTCATTTGTTGACTTCTGTGATCGAAAAAGCCTTGGTTTCATGCATGTCAACATCAGAAGCCTCCTCCCTAAGTTTGTTTTACTCACTGCTCTAGCACACTCTGCTAACCCTGATGTCCTTGCTGTGTCTGAATCCTGGCTCAGGAAGGCCACCAAAAATTCAGAGATTTCCATACCCAACTATAACATCTTCCGTCAAGATAGAACTGCTAAAGGGGGAGGAGTTGCAGTCTACTGCAGAGATAGCCTGCAAAGTAATGTCATACTTTCCAGGTCCATACCCAAACAGTTCGAACTACTAATTTTGAAAATTACTCTCCAGAAATAAGTCTCTCACTGTTGCCGCCTGCTACCGACCCCCCTCAGCTCCCAGCTGTGCCCTGGACACCATTTGTGAATTGATCGCCCCCCATCTAGCCCCAGAGTTTGTTCTGTTAGGTGACCTAAACTGGGATATGCTTAACACCCCGCCAGTCCTACAATCTAAGCTAGATGCCCTCAATCTCACACAAATCATCAAGGAACCCACCAGGTACAACCCTAACTCTGTAAACAAGGGCACCCTCATAGACGTCATCCTGACCAACTGGCCCTCCAAATACACCTCCGCTGTCTTCAACCAGGATCTCAGCGATCACTGCCTCATTGCCTGTATCCGCTACGGAGCCGCAGTCAAACGACCACCACTCATCACTGTCAAACGCTCCCTAAAACACTTCTGTGAGCAGGCCTTTCTAATCGACCTGGCCCGGGTATCCTGGAAGGACATTGACCTCATCCCGTCAGTTGAGGATGCCTGGTCATTCTTTAAAAGTAACTTCCTTACCATTTTAGATAAGCATGCTCCGTTCAAAAATGCAGAACTAAGAACAGATACAGTCCTTGGTTCACCCCAGACCTGACTGCCCTCGACCAGCACAAAAACATCCTGTGGCGGACTGCAATAGCATCGAATAGTCCCCGGGATATGCAACTGTTCAGGGAAGTCCGGAACCAATACACGCAGTCAGTCAGGAAAGCTAAGGCCAGCTTCTTCAGGCAGAAGTTTGCATCCTGTAGCTCCAACTCCAAAAAGTTCTGGGACACTGTGAAGTCCATGGAGAACAAGAGCACCTCCTCCCAGCTGCCCACTGCACTGAGGCTAGGTAACACGGTCACCACCGATAAATCCATGATTATCGAAAACTTCAATAAGCATTTCTCAACGGTTGGCCATGCCTTCCGCCTGGCTACTCCAACCTCGGCCAACAGCTCTGCCCCCCCGGCAGCTCCTCGCCCAAGCCTCTCCAGGTTCTCCTTTACCCAAATCCAGATAGCAGATGTTCTGAAAGAGCTGCAAAACCTGGACCCGTACAAATCAGCTGGGCTTGACAATCTGGACCCCCTATTTCTGAAACTTTCCGCCGCCATTGTCGCAACCCCTATTACCAGCCTGTTCAACCTCTCTTTCATATCGTCTGAGATCCCCAAGGATTGAAAGCTGCCGCAGTCATCCCCCTCTTCAAAGGGGGAGACACCCTGGACCCAAACTGTTACAGACCTATATCCATCCTGCCCTGCCTATCTAAGGTCTTCGAAAGCCAAGTCAACAAACAGGTCACTGACCATCTCGAATCCCACCGTACCTTCTCCGCTGTGCAATCTGGTTTCCGAGCCGGTCACGGGTGCACCTCAGCAACACTCAAGGTACTAAACGATATCATAACCGCCATCGATAAAAGACAGTACTGTGCAGCCGTCTTCATTGACCTTGCCAAGGCTTTCGACTCTGTCAATCACCATATTCTTATCGGCAGACTCAGTAGCCTCGGTTTTTCGGATGACTGCCTTGCCTGGTTCACCAATTACTTTGCAGACAGAGTTCAGTGTGTCAAATCGGAGGGCATGCTGTCCGGTCCTCTGGCAGTCTCTATGGGGGTGCCACAGGGTTCAATTCTCGGGCCGACTCTTTTCTCTGTATATATCAATGACGTTGCTCTTGCTGCGGGCAATTCCCTGATCCACCTCTACGCAGACGACACCATTCTATATACTTTCGGCCCGTCATTGGACACTGTGCTATCTAACCTCCAAACAAGCTTCAATGCCATACAACACTCCTTCCGTGGCCTCCAACTGCTCTTAAACGCTAGTAAAACCAAATGCATGCTTTTCAACCGATCGCTGCCTGCACCCGCATGCCCGACTAGCATCACCACCCTGGATGGTTCCGACCTTGAATATGTGGACATCTATAAGTACCTAGGTGTCTGGCTAGACTGCAAACTCTCCTTCCAGACTCATATCAAACATCTCCAATCGAAAATCAAATCAAGAGTCGGCTTTCTATTCTGCAACAAAGCCTCCTTCACTCACGCCGCCAAGCTTACCCTAGTAAAACTGACTATCCTACCGATCCTCGACTTCGGCGATGTCATCTACAAAATGGCTTCCAACACTCTACTCAGCAACCTGGATGCAGTCTATCACAGTGCCATCCGTTTTGTCACTAAAGCACCTTATACCACCCACCACTGCGACCTGTATGCTCTGGTCGGCTGGCCCTCGTTACATATTCGTCGCCAGACCCACTGGCTCCAGGTCATCTACAAGTCCATGCTAGGTAAAGCTCCGCCTTATCTCAGCTCACTGGTCACGATGGCAACACCCATCCGTAGCACGCGCTCCAGCAGGTGCATCTCACTGATCATCCCTAAAGCCAACACCTCATTTGGCCGCCTTTCGTTCCAGTACTCTGCTGCCTGTGACTGGAACGAATTGCAAAAATCGCTGAAGTTGGAGACTTTTATCTCCCTCACCAACTTCAAACATCAGCTATCTGAGCAGCTAACCGATCGCTGCTGCTGTACATAGTCTATTGGTAAATAGCCCACCCATTTTCACCTACCTCATCCCCATACTGTTTTTATTTATTTACTTGCTCTTTTGCACACCAATATCTCTACCTGTACATGACCATCTGATCATTTATCACTCCAGTGTTAATCTGCAAAATTGTAATTATTCGCCTACCTCCTCATGCCTTTTGCACACATTGTATATAGACTCCCCCCCCCTTTGTTTTCTACTGTGTTATTGACTTGGTAATTGTTTATTCCATGTGTAACTCTGTGTTGTCTGCTCACACTGCTATGCTTTATCTTGGCCAGGTCGCAGTTGCAAATGAGAACTTGTTCTCAACTGGCCTACCTGGTTAAATAAAGGTGAAATAAAAAAAAAATTAAAAAAAAGGCTTAAGTGTTTTACCCGAAGCATCGTTCCTACAGCAGCCGAAGACGTAACGCTCATTTTTCAAAACACCACGCAGAGAGAACGTTTGCATAGTTGTTGGAGCATGTGTCCATACTGATGGGATCAAATAAAAGGCTGCTCTCTGATCAGTTTTCTTTTCAAATCTTACTTAGACACCTTAAAGGAAAACACTTAAACTATAGCTGAGATATATATATATATATACACACATATATATATATATATAGTTGAAGTCATAAGTTTACATACACTTAGGTTAGAGTCATTAAAACTCATTTTTCAAGCACTCCACAAATTTCTTGTTAAACTATAGTTTTGGCAATTCGGTAAGGACATCTACTAAGTAATTCTTTCCAAAAATTGTATCACAATTCAAGTGGGTCAGAAGTTTATATACACAAAGTTGACTGTGCCTTTAAACAGCATGAAAAATTCCAGAATATGTCATGGCTATAGAAGCTTCTGATAGGCTAATTGACATCATTTGAGTCAATTGGAGGTGTACCTATGGATGTATTTCAAGGCCTACCTTCAAATTCAGTGCTTGACATCATGGGAAAATCAAAAGAAATCAACCAAGACCTCAGGAAAACAATTGTAGACCTCCACAAGTCTGGTTCATCATTGGGAGCAATTTCCAAATGCCTGAAGGTACCACATTCATCTGTACAAACAATAGTATGCAAGTATAAACACCATGGGACCACGCAGCCGTCATACTGCTCAGGAAGGAGACACGTTCCGTCTCCTAGAGATGAACGTACTTTGGTGCGAAAAGTGCAAATCAATCCCAGAACAACAGCAAAGGACCTTGTGAAGATGCTGGAGGAAACAAGTACAAAAGTATACACATCCACAGTAAAACGAGTCATATATATCAACATAACCTGAAAGGCCGCTCAGCAAGGAAGAAGCCACAAAACCGCCATAAAAAAGCCAGTGTACGGTTTGCAACTGCACAAGGGGACAAAGATCGTACTTTTTTGAGAAATGTCTTCTGGTCTGATGAAACAAAAATATAACTGTTATAATGACCATCCCTATGTTTGGAGGATAAAGGGGGAGGCTTACAAGCTGAAGAACACCATCCCAACCGTGAAGCACAGGGGTGGCACCATCATATTGTGGGGGTGCTTTGCTGCAGGAGGGACTGGTGCACTTCACAAAATAGATGGCATCATGAGGCAGGAAAATTATGTGGATATATTCAAGCAACATCTCAAGACATTAGTCAGGAAGTTAAAGCTTGGTCGCAAGCTAGGTTGCAAATGGATCTTCCAAATGGACAATGACCCCAAGCATACTTCCAAAGTTGTGGCAAAATGGCTTAAGCACAACAAAGTCAATTTATTGGAGTGGCCATCATAAAGCCCTGACCTCAATCCTATAGAAAATTTGTGGGCAGGACTGAAAAAGCATGTGTAAGCAAGGAGGCCTACAAACTTGACTCGGTTACACCAGCTGTCAGGAGGAATGGGCCAAAATTCACCCAACTTATTGTGGGAAGCTGGTGGAAGGCTACCCGAAACGTTTGACCCAAGTTAAACAATTTAAAGGCAATGCTACCAAATACTAATTGAGTGTATATAAACTTCTGACCCACTTGGAACGGGTCATATATATTAAGACAATAATTACAGACCTAGGCAGTATTTAAAAATTAGCAACAGAACTTGATTGAACATGAAATTGATTTCAATATATAAGCATATGTAGCCTACTGTATTCATCTTTTAATGCAGACATCCCAGTTCAACTTAGCCTACACTTGTTTGAATCAATTGCAAAGACCTTGGCACCGTTGTATTTATAGTGAACTTCATTGTGAAGTTATCAGCAGTCAAAGAGACGGATAAATATCTTGATTATATGTTTAGCAGAGAACTAAGTATAAAGTGACACAGAAGGGAAAGAACACATCTGGACCACAAGAATAGTGGAGGCTGTCAGTAATTAACAAGAGTTCTAGGGAACTTATTAGCCTTTTGGGAAACTGGATACAGATCAGCATTTAAACGCGTTTGATCCTAAAATACATTTTCCCTGGCAAGACCTTACATTTTATAAACAAAGTCTTAGCGGGAAAGAATGAGCACACACAATGTCAACACATGCTACAACCGCATATTGCATCAACCTTAAAGAGAAATAAATACTAGAGACAGATGTCTGGGAAATATGACGTGTGTGGCAGGGCTCGACATTAACTCTAACCCAGCCCCCCGCAAAAAAAGGTTGGACAAGAAGAATATACCCCCTTAGCCTAAATTCGTCGTGGCATGCACTATACAAGGTGTCATAAGTGTTCCACAGGGATGCTGGCCCATGTTGACTCCAAGGCTTCCCACAGTTGTGTCTAGTTGGCTGGATGTCCTTTGGGTGGTGCACTATTCTTGATACACAGGAAACTGTGTTGTAGTTCTTAACATAAACCGCTGTGCCTGGCACCTACTACCATACCCCATTCAAAAGGCACATGTTTTTTTTGTCTTGCCCATTCACCCTCAATGGCATACATACACAATCCATATCTCAATTGTCTCAAGGCTTCAAATCATTCTTTACCCCATCTCCTCCCCTTCATCTACACTGTTTGGAGTGGATTTAACAAGTGACATCAATTAAGGGATCAATGATTTCACCTGGTCAGTCCGTCACGGATATTTTGTAAACTCTGTGTAGATTTAAGTTGTCCAAAAAAACTATTTCAATCAGAATTTGATCAGAGAAGCCAACAATGGAATAATATTCAAATCTATTTTTCATATACAGTACCAGTCAGAAGTTTGGACACACCTACTTATTCCAGGGTTTTTCTTAATTTTTTACTATTTTCTACATTGTAAAATAACAGTGAAAACATCAAAACTATGAAATAACACATATGGAATCATATAGTAACCAAAAAAGTAGTCACCCTTTGCCTTGACAGCTTTGCACACTCTTGGCATTCTCTCAACCACCTTCATGAGGTAGTCAACTGGAATGCATTTCAATTAACAGGTGTGCCTTTTTAAAAGTTAATTTGTGGAATTTCCTTCCTTCTTAATGTGTTTGAGCCAATTAGTTGTATTGTGACAAGGTAGGAGTGGTAGTATTTTACCTTATTTGGTAAAAGACTAAGTCCAGAAATGCAAAGAGTGTGCAAAGCTGTCATCAAGGCAAAGGGTGGCTACTTTGATGTTTTAAAAAAATTATATATTTTTATTGTATTTTAAATTTTACCCCCCAATTTCGTAATATCCAATTGTGAGTAGCTACTATCTTGTCCCATCGCTACAACTCCCGTACGGGCTCGGGAGAGAAAGGTCGAAAGTCATGCGTCCTCCGATACACAACCAAACCAACCCGCACTGCTTCTTAACACAGCGCGCATCCAACCCGGAAGCCAGCCGCACCAATGTGTCTGAGGAAACACCGTGCACCTGGCAACCTTGGTTAGCGTGCACTGCGCCCGGCCCGACACAGGCGTGACTGGTGCGCAATGAGACAAGGATATCCCTACTGGCGAAACCCTCCCTAACCCGGACGACGCTAGGCCAATTGTGCGTCGCCCCACGGACCTCCCGGTCGCGGACGGTTACGACAGAGCCTGGGCGCGAACCCAGAGTCTCTGGTGGCACAGCCCTTAACCACTGCGCCACCCGGGAGGCCTCATTTTGATATGTTTAACACTTTTTTGGTTACTACATGATTCCATGTGTGTTATTTCATAGTTTTGATGTCTTCACTATTATTCTACAATGTAGAAAATAGTAAAAAATAAAGAAAAGCCCTTGAATGAGTAGGTGTGTCCAAACATTTGACAAGTACTGTACATAAATAAAGAAAAAGGCTTACATATCCAAAGTGTAGGTGATATGCAGATTGGCTACAGCTTCATGTCCAAACCGATGCTGACATGAGGTGGCAAACATTTTTGCCAAACTTTAATGACACTTCTAATTAGATAAATATAGGCTAAACACCAGTTATGTTTGACAAATATAACGAAGGATAATAAAAATGAACGCCTAAAGGCTTGATTCTGTTGACGGGCATGGTTTGTTTGGATCAAGTCATCACAAGACCGGAGAGTGAAGGACAGTGCTTTTTGCAAATGACATTAAACTTCCAGGTTTTAAACAATTAAGTTTATTGTTAAATAGTTTTAAAAATGTTGACCGCATTGCTCAGATTCAAGTTGGGTGATGTCTTAACTTGTTTCAAAGAAGCTTAGTCCTATGTTCCATTGTTTTCCAATTTAACTTATGTTATTGTCAAACAGCCAAAAGGCACAATCCTGGTCATATTAGTAACCCATTGCTAGTTGCTGCACCTTTAGATCCCCCCCTCTTCATTTCTAATGGATATTCTCTGTCACGTGAAAACGCTTGCGAGTGCGGTGTGCTTTTGAGAACGGTGTTTTCCCACCAATTGCACTTTGGAATATTCATGTGTAGCCTACAGCCATCAACATTTCTATCAACATTTTAAGCTAAACGGTTTGATCGGTTGCAGCAGCCTTATTGCTTTAAAAAAGTGGTTATATGAATTTTGGATTTGTCATGTTTTCTCGTCCCAGGGACGACGCCCTTAATCTCAAGCACTAGAGGGAATTATTTTATAAAGACATAAAATGTATTTGGTTGTGATTGTTATGTTCCAATATTTTCATAGGCTACCAGGCGTGGCCCACCATCCTTCAGGGGAGCCTTGAAGGGGCAGTGTTGTATTTTGAAACAGGCTTGAATACATTTGTCTGATACATTCATTTTATTTTGTAAAATGGTTCCTTGCATCATACAGTGACGTAGAAATGGTGTTAAGTAAAAAAAAAACTTTAAAAATCCTACTAAGTGGCTAAAAAGCTAATGTCAAGCGTGGTGGGTCTTACCTGATATGCCATGGGTGAGGGGGTGGGGTGGTAGCTGGCTGGTGAGTGTGTGTTCTGGTAGCCCACTGGGCTGGGTGCCACCTGATGGTAACTCTGAGGACTGGGGCTGGGCTGGTACGAGCCCTGTGGGGAGGGGGCAGCGTACGGCGAGTACTGTTCTGTGTTGTACCTGAGGAACACACACACAGTGGACTTGGCTAGGACAGAGAAAATCAAATCCACATTGAGCAGTTGATCGCCACTGTAAAAGGGGCCTAGAGACATTGAAGATGACAGGAAACAACCAAAAATATTGTGTGTGTGTGTGCGTCTCACATGGCTGGGGTGCCTGGTGTCTGGGGGTTGTACTGGGGGTTGACCTGGGGTGACGGCACCTCTGGGTAGCCGGGGGTCTGGGGGTTAGGCGTGCCCCCGTAGCCCTGAGGGGACGGGGAGGGCTCGTCATCATAACCAAACTCATAGTCGTCATCCGCCCTGAAACCAGAGGAACAGGTTAAAGACTGCTTCCAAAAAATCATCCTATTAGGGAAACATCTCAGGATCTGTAGTAAGTACAGACAAAAGCTGTATTCAACTTTGACACAAAAGACCAACAAACCCTTATCAACCATAGATTTATTTTTTCTACTAATCTTTCATTTAATATTTTTCTGTAGCTGAAACATTGTTGAGAGGAGAGCTGGCAAGAACTCTATTTTCATTGTACTTGTGTACACTACCCATATGGTTGGCATATGACAAAGACACTTTGCTTTGACATGACAGAGAGAGCCCTATACAACACAAGCGGGGCCTCCAGGCTGCCAGGACGTGTAGCCTACCTGGACGGTGTGTTGGGGTTATTGGGGTCCCACGCTCCGCTCTGCCCCGGCGTCCTGCTCCCATCATGCAGCGGAGTCTGCGAGCCGTAGTGAGGAGTACGGCTCCCTGTGGGGAACAAGAATCACCACAATGAGAACAAGCTCTACTGCAGGTCATGGGGGTATATATTCTGACGGAGGTCCATAGAGGTATTCCCTTGGTGGGGGTGTGCGTCTCACCATCGTGTAAGGGGGTCTGAGAGCCGTACATAGGGGTACGGGAGCCTGTCCCGTACATGGGGGTCTGGGAACCGTACATGGGGGTGCGTCCGTGGGTGGAAGTCATTCCTCCATGCCTCTTGGCTCCCCTGAATGTAACAAAAACACGTCAACACTCAATAACACTCAAAAGGTGAAATACTGCATTAATATAAAACTGAATTCACAATATATCACTGTAATATATCTGTGATGTGAACAAACATTGTGGTGAGACGCTGTCGGTCCACAGAGATGGTCTGGCATGTCGAGTGCAGTTCCACTCTGGCTGTCGACTCTGTGGCGTCCTTCACTACTCCAATATACCCTGGGAAATAATGGCAACAGTTAAGCCAAAAGATAATCCGTCTTAGTCACATTGGGGTAAGTGTTGGAAGTCAAACACCCATGGTGCAACAGCATCTTCTGCAAAACGTGCCTATTGTTCATTCTATGGCAGAAGACAACGCTGTCTGGTTCCCATGTGACCTAAACTATGAGAAACTAGTGTGTATTCACATGCTTTGAACTCATTAAGAACTCAGATTGGCTAATGGCAAACAAGCTGCGTCAACCATAAACTGAAAGTACACGTATCAGGCTCTCAAACAAATTATATTGTTAGAAATATCTATTGTTTATTAAAATGTTTATTTTATTATTATAAAATAATATTTTTCTGTTGCATTTGCCGCCGAAAATGCTGTTACTGAGATCATTTCAATAGTATGCGATGTCAGATTTCAGCATGTGGGAGAAGTCGGAGCTCAGAGATGATAAATGTGTTTCCCACTAGTAATTACCAGAAGAGGTGTTCAAGCAGATTCTTCCCAGTTGTAAGCTGATATTTACTAATTTACGAGATGTTATGAACGCAGCATTACCCTTGTATGGTCCCTGGGAGATGCGGACGGTCTGTCCAATCAGGTCGTTGTCCCTCCTGCCCCGGCCACGCCCCATCTGTCCTCCACCTCCACCGCCCCTCTGCTGCTGGCCTGAAGTAGAGGACAGGGGTTGTTTAAGACTTCTGGCCTGATAGTAGTTTAGTGTTGTATCCTGCACTAAGAGTCCGTTCCCTAATATCTACAAATGAACAACAGCTGTGCAATAAACAGTTTATGATGACTGGGTCTATCAACACATGATCTCTGTGAGCTGAGCTGTACTCTACTCACCACCACCACCTGGATGCATAGGGCTGCTGATGCGTGGACTCATAGGCGCGAAGCCTCCCACAGTGAAGTTGGTGACATCTCGGGGCTATAGCCAAAGAATGGAAGAATCAGATGTCAACAACACCTCTGATGGGTCCCACTGGAGAAGGTTAAGAGTAGATGGAAGACTTGAACGTGATGTAAAAGTGGTGATGCGGTGAAAGCGAGTGGGAGACTGACCTTGGAGCCCCCGGCCAGCACCACGTGGCGTGTCTTGCAGACAAACATGCCCCCGTTCTCCACCAGCTTCTTGCAGTGCAAGAAGGCAAAGCCTCGGAAAATGTGGCGGATCTCCCCCTCACGCCCCTGGCAAACAAACCACACACCACTGATATGCTAACAATCTATTCATGCTAATCGTACCTCAACATACAGTCCCATTTTGAGCATGAAAAGGCTCTTCAAGCCAACTGCTCCAAATTTGTAAATGAGGGAAGAAACTGGCCTTTAAAGTATAGTAGCCAAACCTAGATGGAGGCCAATAGTAGAGCCCTAGAAAATATGACATTTTTTGCTTAATTCCGTTTAGTTTCCCCCCAAATGACATTTTCCAGTTTTCAGATCCTCGCACTCTTTAAAAATCAGGATACAAAAACAAGATTGTACAACAACAAGGCTTAAACGATATCAGGAAACCACATTTAACGTCTGGGGAAAATCTAAGGAATTTTCATTTTTGGGTACAGATGCTCTTTACCTCAAGTGTGCAACTGCAAAAGACTTTTGGTTAGCAGTGTTTCTATAGCACACGTGTGATTGCAGACTTTGCTAAACAACTCGCCACTAGAATGATGCAAATAATTAGGATTATTCTGCCAGGTAGACAGACTACTTTGTAGTTAACATTCCATTAAGGTTTTTTGGAAATCTTTTCCATCTACCAGAACCCGGTTCTCATTAGCATCATCGCTAACGGCTACACAAAGTGGTGCTGTAGACAAACACACTCACAGATAGAGGCAATTTTGTGTTGACTCTTCAGAAAGTAAGAATCACTGATGCATTTTGTAAATGTATTATGATCATCTTAGGCAAATTAATAAAGTGTTCTAATAAGTTCAATACGTTTATTTGATTTCCAACCAACATATACATTTTGAAATATTGTTGAATTACGTTTTAATGTCTGGATTCCATGATTCCGTCCGTGTTCTTCCGCATCGATTTTATAGGGCCCTACTATAGCTGGAGTTGAGAAATACATTTTCTATGAGTTTAGACCTACAGAAAGCAGAACTGTGGTCGTGAATCTTACCGAGTGTGGCCCGTCGATGACCTTGACGATGTCTTTGACGTGGATATTGTTCTGCTCAGAGTCCAGTGCCACGGCAAAGCGGTTGTCTTTCCGTCGATTCACTGCCTGGTGACGCACTGTCAGCACCTTGCCATGCATGTTGAGGACCTGGGGAGAAGAGGAGGAATAAATGTGTGAGCCCTATAGGGATTCTCAGGGATTTAGACTCATCTGTCACAATTTAATATACGTTACACATGGAACCAATTTTAAAATTGCGCAATATCACAAGTACCCATTCCAAGAACAGATGAAATGGGACAAAACATCTTTCCAGCAGACACGACTCTAAGCCCACATACCCAATCGCTTATAAAATAATTTGCCTAGATCTGAACCTGATTATTTCTGGAAGATTAAGGATAACAACCTGGAATGTCTCCCTCTCCAGCCTGACAATAACTCCCACGGTCTGGGGGTCCAGTTGGACCAGCTCCCCCCACTCGTGCTGGCCCCCGGCATCTACCCCTGACGCCGTCTCAGAGCACAGCTGTAAGTCCCGGGGCAGGACCTTCAACTGTAAAGCACACACACCCCCGTAACATTGATAATGGTTCACTGAAGTTACATGGGAATTATGCAAAAAACATCATTATAGCAAACAAGTTGATAGAGTCCAATAATGTGACGTTGCTTACCTCGTGCATGGTGAGGTCAGAGAAGAGGATGACAAAGTTCTCCTCCACACGTACGATGAGGCCGGTGTCGCCCTCGTAGCGGCCTGCTATCACCTTGACGTGGTCACCCATACGGAAGTACTTCCTCAACTCGTGGGCCGGGAACTCCAGAGGATCCTGCACACAGACCAGGCATCAATGACAAACCATTATTTTGCATCAGTGCCGTTGAGAATGAACAGAACACAGTGGGAATGTCTGGTTGCCTCGTGAATGTGTTGTGTGAATGTGTCCTGTAATTCTATCCGTCCCACATTTCTGGGAAGCCTAATGTCTTCATCATGCTCTGATGTTATGTTGCTGGTATTTCTCTCTAACTTCCAGTTTATGTGGCTTGACTAATAAATACCACCAGACTAGAGGTCGCCCGAATATGATTTTTCAACGCCGATACCGATTATTGGAGTGCCAAATAAAGCCGATACCGATTAATCGGCCGATTTTTAAGATGTATTTGTAATAATGACAATTACAACAATACTGAATGAACACTTATTTTAACTTAATATAATACATCAATAAAAATCCCTTTAGCCTCAAATAATGAAACATGTTCAATTTGGTTTAAATAATGCAAAGACAAAGTGTTGGAGAAGAAAGTAAAAGTGCAATATGTGCCATGTAAAAAAGCAAATGTTTAAGTTCCTTGCTCAGAACACGAGAACATATGAAAGCTGGTGGTTCCTTTTAACATGAGTCTTCAATATTCTAAGGTAAGAGGTTTTAGGTTGTAGTTAATATAGTATTTATAGGACTATTTCTCTCTATACCATTTGTATTCCATATACCTTTGACTATTGGATGTTCTTCTAGGCACTTTAGTGTTACCAGTGTAACAGTATAGCTTAAGTCCCTCTCCTCGCCCCTACCTGGGCTCGAACCAGGAACACATCGACAACAGCCACCCTCGAAGCAGCGTTACCTATGCAGAGCAAGGGGAACAACTACTCCAAGTCTCAGAGCGAGTGATGTTTGAAATGCTGTTAGCGCACACCCCGCTACCTAGCTAGCCATTTCACATCGGTTACACCAGCCTAATCTCGGGAGTTGATAGGCTTGAAGTCATAAACAGCGCAATGCTTGAAGCACAGTGAAGAGCTGCTGGCAAAACGCACAAAAGTGCTGTTTGAATGAATGCTTACGAGCCTGCTGCTGCCTACCATCGCTCAGTCAGACTGCTCTATCAAATCGTAGACTTATTTATGACATAACACACAGAAATTAATATGGTTGAATCCGGAAACTATCATTTCGAAAACAAAACGTTTATTATTATCGCATATACCCTGACTCTGCGTGCAATGAACGCAAGAGAAGTGACACAATTTCACCTGGTTAATATTGCCTGCTAACCTGAATTTATTTTAGCTAAATATGCAGGTTTAAAAATATATGCTTCTGTGTATTGATTTTAAGAAAAGGCATTGATGTTTATGGTTAGGTACACGTAGGAGCAACGACAGTCCTTTTTCCGCGAATGCACACCGCATCGATTATATGCAACGCAGGACATGCTAGATAAACTAATAATATCATCAACCATGTGTAGTTAACTTGTGATTATGATTGATTGTTTTTTCTAAGATAAGATTAATGCTAGCTAGCAACTTACATTGGCTTCTTACTGCATTCGCGTAACAGGCAGGCTCCTCGTGGAGTGCAATGAAAGGCAGATGGTTAGAGCGTTGGACTAGTTAGCTGTAAGGTTGCAAGATTGAATCCCCGAGCTGACAAGGTAAAAGTCTGTCGTTCTGCCACTGAACAAGGCAGTTAACCCACCGTTCCTAGGCCGTCATTGAAAATAAGAATGTGTTCTTAACTGACTTGCCTAGTTAAATAAAGGTGTAAAAAATACAAATTTAAAAAAAGAAAAAGGACAAATCGGTATCCAAAATTACCGATTTACGATTGTTTTGAAAACTTGAAATCGGCCATTCCGATTAATCGGTCGACCTCGACACCAGACCCTTCCTATGCAAAAAAGAATCTGGGACCGGACTCACAAAACATTACTTAAGAAGTTAAAAGGAAAAAAAATAAGTTCATAAGTGCAATTCCTCAAAATGTTCTTAGGAATGCATAGTTCTTAGGAGCTTCGTAAATATCTTTCCTAAGAACTTCGGATATATCTTCTTTGTGGGATTGACATTAGTGACGTGCTTGGAACCAATAAATAAGCCTATGTGACAGGGAACATAGGCTTTGGCCCACTATAATGAAGTGTAGATATTTCCATTTATTAATCTGCTTTATGTCTCGAGAATATATATTATTATTTTTTAGCTCGCAAACTATAAACAAAAACACTTCCCCCCCCAGATTATAGCCATAAGACTAGCTATATCACAAATAAAAATGGAAAACCAAGGAAAGTGCAAGAAATCTTCAGCAAACAAGAGCTTGACGACATGGTTCGAGAAAATAGCAGCACGGAAAGATTGCTGTTGGGGAGACTCGATAACTGCGGGTCACTGCAGAGACCAAAAAGAGGATGGCCGAGAGAAGCTGATTCTGTCTCTGCCATCGGGGGTATGGCAAGGGACAGTGACGCTGTAAAAAAGTGGTCCGGCATCAAGTTGGCAGCTAAGAAGGGAGCTGACAGAAGCAAGGAGTAGAAGAAGACTGGAGGGGGAGTATCGACCATTCATGTGGACCAGCTGGAGGAGAAGGTGTTGTCCATGATTGGAGAGACGGTGGTAGAAGGACTGCGTGACCGGTAAGTTAGCTAGCTAAGTTAGCCAAGTTCTTCTTTGCAAATTGACAAGCTAACTCTGGCTATTTAACACTAGCTAGCTACATAACATGCATTTCATTTGTTTTCTTGTTGTATTTAAAATGTCCGGTAGCCAACTTTGTCTGTGGCATTGGCGTAACAAAACGTTAATGGCTACAAAAATATCCAGTTGTTAGAAGACAAGGGTTTAGCTGTCCTAAAGTTAAGTACATTTCCAATAACAAATCCTAAAACATAAGAATCCTATTTTCTTTTCTTTATTAGGAAGAAACATAGGGAAAAAATAAAACTTAATTGAGGAATAGCAACTTTTTACTTTCTTCATATAGTGAAGGAAAAAATGGCAGTTAAGAAGAATCTTCTTAAGGTTTTGTGAATCTGGGCCCTGGTTTGTAACCGCTTGACCCCGGGTCATTCATTAGATGTGTTCGAATACCCATACTAACATACTGTATACTACATACTATGGGGCGGCAGGGTAGCCTAGTGGTTAGAGTGTTGGACTAGCAACCGGAAGGTTGTAAGTTCAAAACTCCCGAGCTGGTAAGTCTGTCGTTCTGCCCCTGAACAGGCAGTTAACCCACTGTTCCTAGGCCGTCATTGCAAATAAGAATTTGTTCTTAACTGACTTGCCTAGTTAAATAAATAAAAAACTATACACTTTCATTTTAGTATACCGTAAACAAACGATATGCTTTCAGTTGAGTGTACTTGTCTACCGGAAGTTGATGCTGTTGCTATGCAACTTCTTGCTAGCTTGTAAGTATAACACATTACTAGCTAGACATCTTACGACTTCATTAACAATGTCCATTGAGAACGCACAACCACTATACCACTAAGGTATGCTAAGAAATACATGAATAATCAAGACAAAATATGTTGGGTAGTTAGATAGCATATAGTTAATACACTGGCAAGTTTTATGTATTAGTAGCCAACTAACTAACATTAGGTAGCTAGCTAACATACTGGTACATATAGCTGCTGTAATGATATGCTATGCTGTTCGTAAGGCTAGCGAAGCTAACCAATTGTCAGCCAACATAAAGTGTAACGTAACTTATTTGAAAAATAATTACTTCATTACATTGATATGCAATGAATTTGTATATCCTCTAGTCGGACTTCGGCTGCATATTTTCCGCCTTTTTCTTCAAATCTGAAAAATGTGTGAAGCCACACCCATTTTCTGAAGATTTGCATTATTGGCCCTAAAAGCACAGAAATAGTGTCCACTGCTTGTATACTTCGTATTTTGGTGATTGTAGTAGGACATCCAGGAACTTTTGGCATACAAACTATATCCATACTATGACCAATAAGCATACTACATACTCAATTTGTCACAAATAGTAGGAAATCCAGTTTCCTCTGCAGGCTATTTGACTTGGCTGAAACAGGATCTGGCCCGCCAGCCAATTAAATGCAGCCTGCGGTGGATTTTATATATATATTTTTTAAAAGAGCTTGTCTGTAGTCAGCTGATTGCGCCGCTTAGTTTATAGAATTGTAGTAACCCCCGATGTCTGCTATTAGCGGATTTTGGCTCTAGTGTTTGAACGGTTGGAAGAACTCAGGAACACTGTCTTCTGTTTTCCTCTACGACACTCACAAGCCGCGCAGGACACTGATGAGCTTCCCGGATGTTTTCCTGAACTTTACAATGCATTTCAGATGCATTTCAGTCACTTTGTGATGCAAATAAAACCATTTACACCTTTCCTATACTAAAGTAATTTCACATATTTTCTTATTATCTGTAAAAAACATAGAAACTTGGTTGCAGTATGTGCTAAAATAGTTAAAAAGGCCATAAAATGGAAATGCACCACATTGGTGCATCCTTATAAATGATTATTTTGGATTGAAAAACAAATCTAGGCTACACTTGAACGTCTAAAAATGGATAGAAAGTATGCAGAAATTATAATGGACTTTGGAAAGTGCCTTTTTTTCTGGCCCCATATTGATGCCGATTTTGACAAATATCATCCCTAAATGTATTACTTTTTTAAAGATTTTATTTTATACAGTCCCTCCGTTGATTGCCCACCCCTGGTTTATAGTGGTAGTTCTCATTAAATTCCAATTCATGTGGCTAGAATAATAAATAACAACACATCATTCCTATGCAAAACAAGAATTTGGCTTGTAATGGCTTGACCCAGGGTCCTTGCCTTTGTCTTGCTTTCAACAACATGTAGACTGAATGTCTTACTTTTAGGGCATGAGAATATCTGCACTAAATTCTGTTGAAAACCTACAGAACATTATGTACTGTTTTGACAATTCTAACCAATGTGAACGTGTTTCCAAACAATTTGAATTTAGGCCCAAATCTAGTAGGACGAATGTGAAATGTCCTCCCAATGTAGTCGCCTGTTTGGCGCTTGCCATTACCTTGAGGTCCTCATGCTTGGGCATGATAGTGATCTTGTTGCCATCCACACTCAGGATTTTGCCCTGCAAGTTGATCAGCTCCCCTTCACACACCTCCACATTGTCCCCGGCCTGGAGGTTGTGCTCACGCTCTTTACCTGTGGTCACACAACAAGACACATCTCTTACAAAAACAGATACACATGTAAATGAAAACCAGAAAGTAAATACCAAATCTCATGTCCTGAATATGCTTTAGAAGTGGGTGTTACCTGCGGTTTCAGTCACCACCTCCAGATCAATGCCTTCTGGCTGGTCCTCAAACTTCTCCAGCTCCGACAGAGTGGGTTTCACTCCTTCAGTGATCTGTAAAAGACGATAAAAGAGACTGGGCCACGGGTACAGATAACGAAGACCACTTTTCTGCCCCGTTTTTCCCCTATGGGGTTGTCAACAAATGGCCAATAAAACAGTGGTTTTGAGGCAACGTGGTCGTCTTACCACAGCAGACATGGCAAAGCTTTTGAAGAGGAACCCTTTGCGGCTGTAGCGGTTAGCTTCAAATATCATGAAGTCTCCATCATGGCTGACATCCCCACCAAGTGACCTGGAAGAAAACACAGTCAGGAAGTAACTGAGGCAACGATCTTACCCATTTATGATAGCGTAATCAAATCCCCAATAATGATGGTCTTTAAGACATGTTTCTGTGTACCTGATCTTTTCTGCATCGAAGAGTCTCTGGGTTGGTCTCTTGAACTTCTTCCGCTTTGCAAACCAGTCTTTCTGGGAGACAGACAACAAGAAAAGTGTCAGGGGATATCAAAGTGGAGGGTGGTGAGTAGACAGGTGGTGACAGAGTGCTGCTGTTGCTTACCATGCTCATCCGGGCCTTGATTCTGTCCAAATCTATCCTGGGAATCATCTTCAGTGATATCGTGTTTTGACTGGGCTCCACATAGTCCACCTGAAGGAGGAGAATACATTTATGTTTCAAGAATATGATAAGGATATTTACCTATGTCTTCAAAATACATGTCACACCTTTGTCTTCCATGATGTGTTTCATGCGTACCTGGGCGATGTCATCTTTGTATAGGCCTCTCTTGAGTCGGACCCAGGACTTGGGCTTGAGGTTGGTCACCTCTTTGACCACCTTGAGGACGTCTGTCATCTCCTTGATGGGAACCATCTGCTGGTTCCAGAAGCCCATCCTCAGGTTGCCTATTCCGTCAATTGCAGCTTTGACGTGAGTCTGCTTGTACGACTCTACATAGATGTAACCTTTGACATGTTCGGGAGCCACTACCGACTTGATTTGGAGGGGCTGAGTAGAAATGGTGTATAGGAAATTAAAACAGTTTCACAGGTTGTCAAAGCTCCAATTTTATTTTTGATCTACAAGAGATGTACAGGCTATCAATCGATCAATCATATAAAACACTAAATGCAAACATTAGCATCTTAATACATGGAACATATACATGCAGAGAATGAGGGCGGGGACATACCGTTTCTGTGAATTGATAGGCAATGAATTTCCTCATCAAGGCAATGGCAGTTGCTCTCTCTTCCCCAATCTGTAATGGCAAAATAATGTTGCATGACATAGGGGGGAAAAAAGTATAATTGTGTACTGAACTTCTAGATGTCTACCTACACAAAAATATAAGCTCCATACCTTACACTTGACTGTCCAAAGATTAGGATCCCTTTGAAAAAGAAAATATAATACCAAGAACATTGAGAAAAATTATATTTTGGATTGTTGTAGTCAACTAAAAATCTATTTCCCATTTTGGTGAAGTGATACATACTTGACACCAGGGAGCAGCTGCTGCTGGGTGATGTCATCAGACAGTTCCTCAGAACCCCCGGGAAAACTAAAGGGAATCAAAAACAATATTTCAGTCAAGGGGATAACAGGTCAAATCAATTCTGAAACAAATTTGGGCCAACTATTTCGACAGATTACTGTGAAAATACTCACTCATTTCCAGATTGCTTGGCATATTTCCTCATGTAATATTCCCCCAAGGCCTCCTCTCTGGAATCTCTGAAACATCCAAACATTCAAATGTCAGACTTCAAGAACACAGCTCTGCATAGTAACAACTGAAATATCAATGGAAAGAAGCCTAGCCACTCGTAGCCCATTAGAACAAATTACCTCCAGAGGTTCTGCAGCCTGCGGGAGCCAGAGTTATCCTCATCCAGGACCACATGGTCAATGTTGGACACTGAAGAGTAAAGCAGACTCATAAATCAAACAAAAAACAATTTAACGTATAAGACTGAACGTAAAAGTTTCCTTCAGTTCAAACAAGTGGTATATTAAGAACCTACACCTACAGTGCATTCGCAGAGTATTCAGACCCCTTCCCCTTTTCCACATTTTGTTACACTATAGCCTTATTCTAAAATTGATTAAATGTTTCCCTCAATCTACAAACACCCCACAACAACAAAGCAAAAAAAGTTTTTTTTTTTAGAAATGTTTGCAAATGCATTAAAAATAAAAAACAGAAATACCTTTTTTAAAATAAGTATTCAGACCCTTTGCTATGAGACTTGAAATTGAGCTCAGATGCATCCTGTTCCCATTGATCATCCTTGAGATGTTCCTACAACTTGATTGGAGTCCACCTGTGGTTATTTAACTAGGCAAGTCAGTTAAGAACACATTCTTATTTTCAATGACGGCATAGGAACGGTGGGTTAACTGCCTCGTTCAGGGGCAGAAAGACAGATTTTCACCTTGTCAGCTCGGGGAACCAATCTTGCAACCTTACAGTTAACTAGTCCAACGCAATAACGACCTGCCTCTCTCTCGTTGCACTCCACAAGGAGACTGCCTGTTACGCAAATACAGTAAGCCAAGGTAAGTTGCTAGCTAGCATTAAACTTATCTTATAAAAAAACAATCAATCAGAATCACTAGTTAACTACACATGGTTGATGATATTACTAGATATTATCTAGCATGTCCTGTGTTGCATATAATCTGACTGAGCATACAAGCATCTAAGTAACTGACTGAGCGGTGGTAGGCAGAAGCAGGCGCGTAAACATTCATTCAAACAGCACTTTCGTGTGTTTTGCCAGCAGCTCTTCCTTGTGCATCAAGCATTGCGCTGTTTATGACTTCAAACCTATCAACTCCCGAAATGAGGCTGGTGTGACTGAAGTGAAATGGCTGGCAAGTTAGCGCGCGCTAATAGCGTTTCAAACTTCACTCGTTCTGAGCCTTGGGGTGGTTGTTTCCCTTGCTCTGCATGGGTAACGCTGCTTCGATGTGGTGGCTGTTGTCGTTGTGTTGCTGGTTCGAGCCCAGGGAGGAGCGAGGAGAGGGACGGAAGCTATACTGTTACACTGGCAATACTAAAGTGCCTATAAGAACATCCAATAGTAAAAGGTTAATGAAATACAAATGGTATAGAGGGAAATAGGTCTATAATAACTACAACTTAAAACTTCTTACCTGGGAATATTGAAGACTCATGTTAAAAGGAACCACCAGCTTTCATATGTTCTCATGTTCTGAGCAAGGAACTGAAACGTTAGCTTTTTTACATGACACATACTGCACTTTTACTTTCTTCTCCAACACTTTGTTTTTGCATTATTTAAACCAAATTGAACATGTTTCATTATCTACTTGAGGCTAAATGGATTTTATTGATGTATTATATTAAGTTAAAATAAGTGTTAATTCAGTATTATTGTAATTGTCAATATTACAAATACATTTTTTAAAAATAATTATATATTTGATTTATTAAATTAAAATGTTTATGTATTTTTTATTTATAAAATAGGCCGATTAATTGGTATCGGCTTTTTCGGTCCTCCAATAATCGGTATCGGTGTTTAAAAATCATAATCGGTCGACCTCTAGTTAGGACATCTACTTTGTGCATGACACAAGTAATTTTTCCAACAATTGTTTACAGACAGATTATGCCACTTATAATTCACTGTATCACAATTCCAGTGGAAAATACATTTACACACACTAAGTCATGCCTTTAAACAGCTTGGAAAAGCTTCTGTCAGGCTAATTGACATAATTTGAGCCAATTGGAGGTGTACCTGTGGATGTATTTCAAGGTCTACCTTCAAACTCAGTGCCTCTTTGCTTGACATCATGGGAAAATCAAAAGAAATTAGCCAAGACCTCAGAAAACAAAATTGTTGACCTCCACAAGTCTGGTTCATCCTTGGGAGCAAGTTTCAAACGCCTGAAGGTACCACGTTCATCTGTACAAATAATAGTACGCAAGTATAAACACCATGGGACCACGCTGCAGTCATACCTCTCAGGAAGGACGTGTCTCCTAGAGGTGAATGTACTTTGGTGCGAAAAGTGCAAATCAATCTCAGAACAACAGCAAAGGACCTTGTGAAGATGCTGGAGGGAACAGGTACAAAAGTATCTACATCCACAGTAAAACAAGTCCTATATCGACATAACCTGAAAGGCTGCTCAGCAAGGAAGAAGGCACTGCTCCAAAACCGCCATAAAAAAGCCAGACTACGGTTTGCAATTGCACATGGGGACAAAGATCTTACTTTTTGGAGAAATGTCCTCTGGTCTGATGAAACAAAAAACAAACAACTGTTTGGCCATAATGACCTTCATTATGTTTGGAGGAAAAAGGGGGAGGCTTGCAAGCCAAAGAACACCATCCCAGCCATGAAGCACCGGGTGTGGCAGCATCATGTTGTGTGGTGCTTTGCTGCAGGAGGGACTGATGCCCTTCACAAAATAGATGGCATCATGAGGCAGGAAAATTATGTGGATATACTGAAGCAACATCAAGACATCAGTCAAGAAGTTAAATCTTGGTCGCAAATGGGTCTTCCAAATGGACAATGACCCCAAGCTTACTTCCAGAGTTGTGGCAAAATGGGGTAAGGACAACAAAGTCAAGGTATTGGAGTGGCCATCACAAAGCCCTGACCTCAATCCAACAGAAAATTTGTGGGCAGAAGTGAAAAAGTGTTTGCGAGCAAAGAGGCCTACAAACCTGACTCAGTTACACCAACTCTGTCAGGAGGAATGGGCCAAAATTCACCCAACTTATTGTGGGAAGCTTCTGGAAGGCTACCAGAAACATTTGACCCAAGTTAAACAATTTAAAGGCAATGCTACCAAATACTAATTGAGTGCATGTAAATTTCTGACCAACTGGGAATGTGATGAAATAAATAAAAGCTGAAAAAATCATTCTCTACTATTATTCTGACATTTTGCATTCTTAAAATGAAGTGGTGATCCTAACTGACCTAAGAGAGGGAATAATTTTTACTATGATTAAATTGTGAAAAACTGAGTTTAAATGTATTTGGCTATGGTGTATGTAAACTTCCCGACTTCAACTGTATATACACATTTGCAAACATTTCTAAAAACCTGTTTTTGCTTTGTCATCATGGAGGATCACATTTTCAAATAAGTCTGTAACGTAACAAAATGTGGAAAAAGTCAAGGGGTCTGAATACTTCCCGAATGCACTGCATGTCTAGCCGCAAGTGCTAGGTGGGTATTTTTCCTATTGGAAGAAGATAGATAACACTTACCCTCAGCTTCCTCTGCTCCAGGCCAGCCAGGTTTTGGTAGAGGGAGGAACACACATTAAGAACCAAATGAGATTGTCATGTGCACACAGAGTGGCAAGTGCACAGGTAGGAACAAATTAAAGGAAAAAATAAACATTAATGATGATATAAGACTAGACCAAATGGCACATGAGACTATGGATAATTGTATTGTGGATGATTGTGAGTCTTTGTGATATGGCTGATTGATGTGCAACAAAAAGCTTAAACAATATCAGTTAGCTAATTCACACATATATTAGCTTTCTTCTAACAGGTAGCATTTCAGGCAAATGGTCACATTTGGTTCCCTCTTTGATCATGTAAGTGCCTAGAACACCATGGTCAGATTATTGACAAGTCATAACTCTGCCGGTGTGAGGTTAACATACCATCCAACAACATTTCTACAATATTTTCCTGACTAGTAAATAGGTCACAGCTGTCAAATACAATACACTAATGTATTACTTCATACAGGTAGTCCAGTTACTATAGGAGTTCCCAATAATGTATTTGCCGTCTGTGCTCCGTTAGATGTGCAGTAGTGCGGAAATGTGGGTGGAGTTATAACATAATGTGACTTGTTGAATGAGATAACACTAATCAATTTAATTAGATACAAGGAAAACAGACAGCAGAAAATCTGGAATTGATTTACCGTTAACTGAAGGAGGCATGCACAAGAAAAGGAATTATTAGCGCAGGAAGAACACAGTCAATACTCTCACAAATAATAGTTTGGGCTTAGATGTTTTGATTGTACTTGTAATGCTTCTCGTCCCTTCTGGAATCCAAACAATACTACAGACTAATCCATCATGCCTAAGCATCTGCACACCACCCATAGGAAAGTTATTTTCTAATAAGTTAAACGCAACAAAGTTCATGAACTGAGTCCTCCTCAACAGACAACTACCCCCAACGTTGTTCATTCATAACTCCCTCTTAGGTGTTAGATATCCTCAAACAAGGCAGCATGTGTGACCTCACCTTTCTCCAAAATATCCTCAGCACCTTCCTCCCACGGGTCTTCATCTTCATACTCATCGTCCACATCTAAACAAACCAGAGGGAAAGGGAGAATTTCAGATAGATTCAATGAAAACCTTCTGGTGAGCAAGAACATGTGGACAACTATTATTAGAGTGAAGATTTGGCTTACCGGCTTCATCCAAGATGAAACCTCCATGCCTGGGTTTCTTTCTGGGACGGTCATCATCGTCCTCTTCCTCCTCTTCGTCATACTCCTCCTCATCTGCCAAGTCTTCCCCTTCCTCTTCTGCTGCTTTATCACTGCCAGATAAACTTGCCTGCCCATCTTCCTATTTAGGGGGAAACATTCAAACCACTCACAAGTTTTGTCAAATGCAGTGAAACTTGCAATGTCAATTTGGAGCCAAACTAGGATATTTGTTAGCATCAATTCGGATACAGTAGAAAATTGAGGGCCATGCATGCACAGGTGCATCTGTTCCACCCACCCATTCAACTGTGCAAGGTCCATCCATGCACAGCCAGGCTAGCTACTTTGGATAGCCCGAGGTTAGCGCTGTGCTGTTACAGATAGCTAGCTGCTTGTTACATTACTTTGGTCTTTATTTATTATGGGTGTAATAACAGTGCTGAAAACCCTATCTTACACGAATTACAATGCTACGATTGTGACCGACCTAACGTACGTTAGTTAGATAAGGCGGCTTAATGTTGTTTGCTAGTATGCAGTTTTAGCCAGAACCTTGTGCGCTAGCTTACCTCTGCCTCATTTTTGTCCACCTCCTCGGCTTCGCTGCTTTGTTCACTCTGGTTGTCAGAGAAGTCGCTGTCCTCACTGTCCGACATTCTTGGAGCAGCAGCCACCTCTTCAGAGACGGAGTTGAAAAACGCATTTATTTTAGTTTGCTAACTAACGTCAACTGTTAGTTCAAACAGTCCTTCTTTGGGCGAGACTTGAAAAATAATTGCTAGCTGCTAACTAGCACTGTACTAACTAGTTAGCCAAAAAGCTGGAGTAAGGATGTTTCAGGATAACAAGCTTAGCTAAGTTCTTCTCCAACAATACATGTTGTAGTTAGTTAGTTTATTAAAATAATGTAAACCACCGAAACCATACAGAGAATGTACAATGTTGATAGAAGGCAAGGCCTAGTAACCTCCGGATCACGCTAGCAAGCTAACGTTAAGCTAGCAAACAACCCACATTTTCAAGTATATTTTGATAAATACATTCCAAGCATAGCTATGTATTACCTTTCTAAAACGGGCGTCTTGGGGTGGATTTAACTAAAACAAAACAAAAAAATATGGTTTTACGTAGATCTGTTTTTTGCACTTCCACGTCTTCCGCCGATACACAGAATCACGAGATTTGGAAGGGGTACCGAATCAAATTCCCGCGAGGGTTCGAAATCATGGTTCAAACAGTGGTTAAATTGGTGCAGTCTCGTCAACGAGTTTTATTTCAGTGGTTGAGTTTTATTTCAGTGGTCATGTCCACGGCAGAACACCTACTTTGTAATAATAATGGCGAAGATGCATAAAGCTGGCATTGTATGATTTTTAAGTCATTAATTTGCATTTTATTGCATGACATAAGTATTTGATCACCTACCAACCAGTAAGAATTCCGGCTCTCACAGACCTGTTAGTGTTTCTTTAACTGCACCTGTTTGAACTCGTTACCTGTATAAAAGACACTTGTCCACACACTCAATCAAACAGACGCCAACCTCTCCACAATGGCCAAGACCAGAGAGCTGTGTAAGGACATCAGTGATACAATTGTAGACCTGCACAAGGCTGGGATGGGCTACAGGACAATAGGCAAGCAGCTTGGTGAGAAGGCAACAACTGTTTGACACAATTATTAGAAAATGGAAGACGTTCAAGATGACGGTCAATCACCCTCGGTCTGGGGCTCCATGCACGATCTCACCTCGTGGGGCATCAATGATCATGAGGAAGGTGAGGGATCAGCCCAGAACTACATGGCAGGACCTGGTCAATGACCTGAAGAGAGCTGGGACCACAGTCTCAAAGAAAACCATGAGTAATACACCACGCCGTCATGGATTAAAATCCTGCAGCGCACGCAAGGTCCCCCTGCTCATGTCCAGGCCCGTCTGAAGTTTGCCAATGACCATCTGGATGATCTAGAGGAGGAATGGGAGAAGGTCATGTGGTCTGATGAGACAAAAATAGAGCTTTTTGGTCTAAACTCCACTCGCTGTGTTTGGAGGAGGAAGAAGAAGGATGAGTACAACCCCAAGAATACCATCCCAACCGTGAAGCATGGAGGTGGAAACATAATTCTTTGGGGATGCTATTCTGCAAAGGGGACAGGACGACTGCACCGTATTGAGGGGAGGATGGACGGGGCCATGTATTGCGAGATCTAGGCCAACAACCTCCTTCCCTCAGTAAGAGCATTGAAGATGGGTCGTGGCTGGGTCTTCCAGCATGACAACGACCCAAAACACACAGCCAGGGCAACTAAGGAGTGGCTCCGTAAGAAGCATCTCAAGGTCCTGGAGTGGCCTAGCCAGTCTCCAGACCTGAACCCAATAGAAAAGTTTTTGAGGGAGCTGAAAGTCCGTATTGCCCAGCGACAGCCCCGAAACTTGAAGGATCTGGAGAAGGTCTGTATGGAGGAGTGGGCCAAAATCCCTGCTGCAGTGTGTGCAAACCTGGTCAAGAACTACAGGAAACGTATGATCTCTGTAATTGCAAACAAAGGTTTCTGTACCAAATATTAAGTTATACTTTTCTGATGTATCAAATACTTATGTCATGCAATAAAATGCAAATTAATTACTTAAAAATCATACAATGTGATTTTCTGGATTTTTGTTTTAGATTCTGTCTCTCACAGTTGAAGTGTACCTATGATAAAAATTACAGACCTCTACATGCTTTGTAAGTAGGAAACACTGCCGATTTTGCAGGTTATCAAATACTTGTTCTCTTGACTGTATGTTTGTCATGTTGGTTGAAAGGGGTGTATCTTGGCTATAAAATACCTTTACATTTGTCATGGCACTCTCAACGGTGATTCGTCGACAAGCTATTGCAAAGCTCTCACTATTAATGATTTAGTTTAAGTACAACTCTGACTTGTTTGATAAGTTTGTCTCTCCTCATTTAATAGTAAAGAAATGAACCACAACACTTTACTCAAGAATAAAAACTGTGGATGGGAAACTATTTTTATCTGTCAACTGGCAGTCAAGCATTGATCATCTCACCAGAAAAAGACCCTTGATTAATTATTGGAAAGGAACACCATGCACTTTCACCACCCCTATGAAGTTCATAACATAGGGCCTATTTTATCTGTAGCCTAATAAACTGCATGCTTTCTTAAGTCATAGTGGACCATCATCTGTGACTCCAAGTTTACTTCAATATGATGGTTATTATAGCAATATTGTTACAATCGCAATACATATTGAATTGGCACCTAAGTATAGATCAAATCGTATCGTGAGGTCCCTGGCAATTCCCATCCTTACTGGCCACACACACAGAAAAAGGTTCTAAATAGTGAAAAATATGTCTTGTAAACATAGCGGAACTGTATTTGGTGCTATATAGAACCTTTTATTTGAATATTCAATAAAGAACCATGCTCATAAGGCTAAAAATGGAACCATTTCCTAATGTTCTTGATAAGAGAATTATGTTCTCCAGGTACATAATAATTTTTAATTATATTACTCTGTCTGCACACCAGAATTTGTAAGGTCCTGGTCGAATGAAACAGACAGCTAAAATAGTTAAATGTTTATTCACGGGAACGTTCTAAAATCAAGAATACAAAACTATTCATTTTATACTGACTTCTCACGCCCACACATACACACAAACATACGCACACACATGTCCTGCTACGCACACACTGTCTGTCTCACTACGCAGCCGACAGAGATAGTGACTTTGAGACGTACTCCCCGTTCTCTCCCAAATCTCTGGTCAGGTCGGCACCAAGCTCAGACAGTCTGTGTTTAAAATACCATAAAGGCATATTGTTTTACCCTAATTCTGACTAGGACTACACATTTATTGATTATGATTTCATACATTCTAATCAATTCCATACAATTATATGTTTCAGGGCGGAATATTCTAATCATTCAATTAATAGACAAGTCTCACCTATCAGTTCTATAAAAAAAAAACATTAATAAAAGGTTCTATATTTCACCAAAAAAGGGTGCCACTATAGTTACAAGCCTTTTTGGTGCTATATAGAACCCTTTTTTAATGGTTCTTTATATAACATTTATGGAAAATTGTTCTATAAAGAACCTTCCTCAATCTTAAAAGTAATTTGTAGAAGATTATGAAAAACCATACAGGTTTTTATTTTATTTTACTTATATTATGTTGTTAAGGTTCTATAGGTGTTGTCATTGTGTGAATCAGGTGTGCAAGCTCTGAAACGACTGGGCCGCACTGATGAGATTTTTTTTTAGAACTGATGTAGAAGACAGTTATTAATTCATATAAGGCCATACGTGAGTCTTTCACCAGACACCTTCACTGGTCATAGTCATATTACATTGTGGCATGACACACCAGATTAGATTGACTGAAAATGACACTCACTCAAGGTTGGACAAAAAGAGCTCTGAGCAAACCACACCCCAAAATATTTAAATTATCACTAAAAGAGGAAAGAACCCTTTTCTGAATTGCAAATAACCATTGAAGGGCTGAATAAAGTATAAAAGGTTCATTTGGAAAGTATTCAGACCCCTTGTCTCTCCTATATCTCTCAGATATGGGAGACACACTTCAGAACAAACTTACTTGTGATATTTTTTGGGGACTATCTGTTGTCCCATGTAGTGAATCTGTTATTCAATGTGTTTGTATGGGCTAATAGCAGTAAGGCCCAAAATAATCTTTCATCAAATCATTTTTTATATATATTTTTTTCATAATTCAAGGGGTCTTAAAATTCCTAATCAAATAGCTATATGATCCTTGGTACGATCTTATTAAAACAAATCCATATAGTTTAGTGGAACTCCCCCTCCTCCGGCTTAGACAGAGCTTAGACTCTGATGGGTTAACATTTGAGTACATTTGACTATAGTTTATATGTTGTTATGTTGAAAAGTGTATCAAAACTACAACTAATATTACAGGTTTACGGAACAGACATGACAGCAAGTCAAGACACATGTCTAGACACACTGCCCAGGTAAATCATTTCTCATTCCAAAGAGACCTGGATAGACAACTTGATGAGGATGTCAATTGACCATGAAACGAGAGGGTAAAAGTAAACACAGAGGCCTTTTTTCAATCCAAGAATGGTCAAATGTGTATGGGTTAAGAAATGAGCAAGATGCACAGGTTAGCGCAAATCAATATGCATTTTAAACATAATAACACAAAAATACAGTCCTTGACACAACCGTGAGTCAATCTAAGCAACATATTAAAATATTCCCACCCAAATCCATCAGTTTAAGAGATATCAGTTTTTTGCATGTGCTGCATCTCAATCCACTGTATCCGCCTATGTCAGCCTTCCACATCAGTGTTGAAAGATGGCCGAGCTACCTACAAACTATGACCACTCTATGGATTTGGGAGATTCTCACGAACGCGATGGTGCCCTCAGTTTTGCTGTACTACCCCCACAAGTGTTACGAGACTCGTCTGAAGGTAACCCATACAAATTAATGGAAGTATGGAGGTAGTTTTGTGCCAACAAAAATAAGGGGTTAAATATGTGTAAAATACAAAAATATTTCCTGAGCTTTCTTATATCTCCTAGATATAGGACAGACACTTCAAAACCTTATTTTTTTTACTGTAGGCCAAATTCAATATTTTATCAAAACATTTGTATATTTATTTTGATACCTAAAGGGGTCCTAAAATTCAAAATCAAATAAAAAAATGTTAAAATAAAGAGCTTAATCTCAAGTAATCTACACAACATATGACACACTGTATTCAAACACTGCTAGCTTGTTTAGCCCCGGCCTACGAACTGTTAGCTTGTTAGCACAGGCCTGCTAACCGTCTGAATCGCCGCGTCCCAAACACGCACCGGACCCAGACTCACTTTCTATCTCTTTTTGATTTTTAATCTGTTTATACCTTTCCGGAAACCTGCCTCACCCAATGTGACACGGAATCGCTATTATTTTATTTTTTAGAACACACTCAAGAACCTCCAGAAGCTAACCAGCTAACTAGCTACAAGCTATTTAGTCATTGTTAGTTTTTTTTCAACCTGGATAACACTCGCCAGTCCAGCTTCCCTGCCCCATCCACCGCTGCCCCCTGGACACTGATCTCTTGGCTACATAGCTGATGCACTCTGGACTGTCCATTAATCACGGTACTCCATTCTGCCTGTTTATGTTTTATCTGTCGGCCCCGTTGCCTAGTCAACGCCATTTTACCTGCTGTTGTTATGCTAGCTGATTAGCTGTTGTCTCACCTACTGTTTTAGCTAGCTTTCCCAATTCAACACCTGTGATTACTGTATGCCTCGCTGTATGTCTCTCTCAAATGTCAATATGCCTTGTATACTGTTGCTCAGGTTAGTTATCATTGTTTTAGTTCACAATGGAGCCCCTAGTTCTACTCTTCATACCCCTGATACCTCCTTTGTCCCACCTCCCACACATGCGGTGACCTCACCCATTACAACCAGCATGTCCAGAGATACAACCTCTCTCATCATCACCCAGTGCCTGGGCTTACCTCCGCTGTACCCGCACCCCACCATACCCCTGTCTGCGCATTATGCCCTGAATATATTCTACCATGCCCAGAAACCTGCTCCTCTTATTCTCTGTCCCCAACGCTCTAGGCGACCAGTTTTGATAGCCTTTAGCCGCACCCTCATATTACTCCTTCTCTGTTCCGCGGGTGATGTGGAGGTAAACCCAGGCCCTGCATGTCCCCAGGCTCCCTCATTTGTTGACTTCTGTGATCGTAAAAGCCTTGGTTTCATGCATGTCAACATCAGAAGCCTCCTCCCTAAGTTTGTTTTACTCACTGCTCTAGCACACTCTGCTAACCCTGATGTCCTTGCTGTGTCTGAATCCTGGCTCAGGAAGGCCACCAAAAATTCAGAGATTTCCATACCCAACTATAACATCTTCCGTCAAGATAGAACTGCCAAAGGGGGAGGAGTTGCAGTCTACTGCAGAGATAGCCTGCAAAGTAATGTCATACTTTCAGGTCCATACCCAAACAGTTCGAACTACTAATTTTGAAAATTACTCTCTCCAGAAATAAGTCTCTCACTGTTGCCGCCTGCTACCGACCCCCTCAGCTCCCAGCTGTGCCCTGGACACCATTTGTGAATTGATCGCCCCCATCTAGCCTCAGAGTTTGTTCTGTTAGGTGACCTAAACTGGGATATGCTTAACACCCCGCCAGTCCTACAATCTAAGCTAGATGCCCTCAATCTCACACAAATCATCAAGGAACCCACCAGGTACAACCCTAACTCTGTAAACAAGGGCACCCTCATAGACGTCATCCTGACCAACTGGCCCTCCAAATACACCTCTGCTGTCTTCAACCAGGATCTCAGCGATCACTGCCTCATTGCCTGTATCCGCTACGGAGCCGCAGTCAAACGACCACCCCTCATCACGGTCAAACGCTCCCTAAAACACTTCTGTGAGCAGGCCTTTCTAATCGACCTGGCCCGTGTATCCTGGAAGGACATCGACCTCATCCCGTCAGTTGAGGATGCCTGGTCATTCTTTAAAAGTAACTTCCTCACCATTTTAGATAAGCATGCTCCGTTCAAAAAATGCAGAACTAAGAACAGATACAGTCCTTGGTTCACCCCAGACCTGACTGCCCTCGACCAGCACAAAAACATCCTGTGGCGGACTGCAATAGCATCGAATAGTCCCCGTGATATGCAACTGTTCAGGGAAGTCCGGAACCAATACACGCAGTCAGTCAGGAAAGCTAAGGCCAGCTTCTTCAGGCAGAAGTTTGCATCCTGTAGCTCCAACTCCAAAAAGTTCTGGGACACTGTGAAGTCCATGGAGAACAAGAGCACCTCCTCCCAGCTGCCCACTGCACTGAGGCTAGGTAACACGGTCACCACCGATAAATCCATGATTATCGAAAACTTCAATAAGCATTTCTCAACGGCTGGCCATGCCTTCCGCCTGGCTACTCCAACCTCGGCCAACAGCTCCTCCCCCGGCAGCTCCTCGCCCAAGCCTCTCCAAGTTCTCCTTTACCCAAATCCAGATAGCAGATGTTCTGAAAGAGCTGCAAAACCTGGACCCGTACAAATCAGCTGGGCTTGACAATCTGGACCCCCTATTTCTGAAACTATCCGCCGCCATTGTCGCAACCCCTATTACCAGCCTGTTCAACCTCTCTTTCATATCGTCTGAGATCCCCAAGGATTGGAAAGCTGCCGCAGTCATCCCCCTCTTCAAAGGGGGAGACACCCTGGACCCAAACTGTTACAGACCTATATCCATCCTGCCCTGCCTATCTAAGGTCTTCGAAATCCAAGTCAACAAACAGGTCACTGACCATCTCGAATCCCACCGTACCTTCTCCGCTGTGCAATCTGGCTTCCGAGCCGGTCACGGGTGCACCTCAGCCACACTCAAGGTACTAAACGATATCATAACCGCCATCGATAAAAGACAGTACTGTGCAGCCGTCTTCATCGACCTTGCCAAGGCTTTCGACTCTGTCAATCACCATATTCTCATCGGCAGACTCAGTAGCCTCGGTTTTCGGATGACTGCCTTGCCTGGTTCACCAATTACTTTGCAGACAGAGTTCAGTGTGTCAAATCGGAGGGCATGCTGTCCGGTCCTCTGGCAGTCTCTATGGGGGTACCACAGGGTTCAATTCTCGGGCCGACTCTTTTCTCTGTGTATATCAATGATGTTGCTCTTGCTGCGGGCGATTCCCTGATCCACCTCTACGCAGACGACACCATTCTATATACTTTCGGCCCGTCATTGGACACTGTGCTATCTAACCTCCAAACAAGCTTCAATGCCATACAACACTCCTTCCGTGGCCTCCAACTCCTCTTAAACGCTAGTAAAACCAAATGCATGCTTTTCAACCGATCGCTGCCTGCACCCGCATGCCCGACTAGCATCACCACCCTGGATGGTTCCGACCTTGAATATGTGGACATCTATAAGTACCTAGGTGTCTGGCTAGACTGCAAACTCTCCTTCCAGACTCATATCAAACACCTCCAATCAAAAATCAAATCAAGAGTCGGCTTTCTATTCCGCAACAAAGCCTCCTTCACTCACGCCGCCAAGCTTACCCTAGTAAAACTGACTATCCTACCAATCCTCGACTTCGGCGATGTCATCTACAAAATGGCTTCCAACACTCTACTCAGCAAACTGGATGCAGTATATCACAGTGCCATCCGTTTTGTCACTAAAGCACCTTATACCACCCACCACTGCGACTTGTATGCTCTAGTCGGCTGGCCCTCGCTACATATTCGTCGCCAGACCCACTGGCTCAGGTCATCTACAAGTCCATGCTAGGTAAAGCTCCGCCTTATCTCAGTTCACTGGTCACGATGGCAACACCCATCCGTAGCACGCGCTCCAGCAGGTGTATCTCACTGATCATCCCTAAAGCCAACACCTCATTTGGCCGCCTTTCGTTCCAGTACTCTGCTGCCTGTGACTGGAACAATTGCAAAAATCGCTGAAGTTGGAGACTTTTATCTCCCTCACCAACTTCAAACATCAGCTATCTGAGCAGCTAACCGATCGCTGCAGCTGTACATAGTCTATTGGTAAATAGCCCACCCATTTTCACCTACCTCATCCCCATACTGTTTTTATTTATTTACTTTTCTGCTCTTTTGCACACCAATATCTCTACCTGTACATGACCATCTGATCATATATCACTCCAGTGTTAATCTGCAAAATTGTAACTATTCGTCTACCTCCTCATGCCTTTTGCACACATTGTACATTGTATATAGACTCCCCCTTTGTTTTCTACTGTGTTATTGACTTGTTAATTTGTTTATTCCATGTGTAACTCTGTGTTGTCTGCTCACACTGCTATGCTTTATCTTGGCCAGGTCGCAGTTGTAAATGAGAACTTGTTCTCAACTAGCCTACCTGGTTAAATAAAGGTGAAATAAAAAAAATAAAAAAAAATAAAAAAAACTGGTGTGTGTCTTGTGCATCAATGTACAACATAGATCAGACAGACTTTTATTCTAAGTGAAGGAGATGATGTCCCCGGCCGATCCTCAGCTACTCTCTCTGGGAAAGATAGCGGTGGTCTGGTACATTACATTACATGTATAGCATTTTCTACATATAGCAATTGTTCAGGTAGCCTTCTGCACGTATGTGAGTCCTTGGATGTGCCCGTCTATGGATGTGTCCATCTCAATGGCTGGATGGCTTCTGACACCCCTGATCGTTCATCCACTCCAGAATTGTTTGCAATGTTGTTAAGAAATCCTTTGCTGCCCTTTCTCTGTGGGCCTCACAGTCTGGACAGTTGGCACCTTCTTTCTGCAATATAGAGAGGAAAACACTCACAACATATGCATAACATAGTCAAAAAAGAGAGGCTCTATGATACAGCGAGTGAGAAAAAGCAAGAGACAGAGAAGTCATTATTTTAATATTATAATAATGTAAGTACTATAGTAATTCTCTCCTGATTGCTCAGTTTGGCCGAGCGGCCAGCTCTCGGAAGAGTCTTGGTGGTTCCAAACTTCTTCCATATAAGAATGATGGAGGCCACTGTTTTCTTTGGGATCTGCAGAAATGTTTTGGTACCCTTCCCCGGATTTCCCAGACACCTCATTTGGCTGCCTTTCCTTCCAGTTCTCTGCTGCCTGTGACTGGAACGAATTGAGAAAATCGCTGAAGTTGGAGACTTATCTCCCTCACCAACTTTAAACATCTGCTATCTGAGCAAATCAAATCAAATCAAATTTTATTTGTCACATACACATGGTTAGCAGATGTTAATGCGAGTGTAGCAAAATGCTTGTGCTTCTAGTTCCGACAATGCAGTAATAACCAACGAGTAATCTAACTAACAATTCCAAAACTACTACAATACACACAAGTGTAAAGGAATAACCGATCGCTGCAGCTATACATAGTCCATCGGTAAATAGCCCACCCAATTCACCTACCTCATCCCCATACTGTTTTTATTTATTTACTTTTCTGCTCTTTTGCACACCAGTATCTCTACCTGCACATGACCATCTGATCATTTATCACTCCACTTATCTGCTAAATTGTAATTATTCGCCTACCTCCTCATGCCTTTTGCACACAATGTCTATAGAATCTTTCTTTTTTTTCTACTGTGTTATTTACTTGTTTATTGTTCACTCCATGTGTAACTCTGTGTTGTTATCTGTTCACACTGCTATGCTTTATCTTGGCCAGGTCTCAGTTGTAAATGAGAACTTGTTCTCAACTAGCCTACCTGGTTAAATAAAGGTGAAAAAATAATAATATGAAACTCGACACAATCCTGTTTCGGGGCTCTACAGACAATTCCTTCGACCTCGTGGCTTGGTTTTTGCTCTGACATGCATTGTCAACTGTGGGACATTATACAGACAGGTGCGCCTTTACAAATCATGTCCAATCAATTGAATTTACCACAGGTGAACTCCAGTCAAGTTGTAGAAACATCTCAAGGATGGTCAATGGAAACAGAATGCACCTGAGCTCAATTTTGAGTCTCATAGCAAAGGGTCTGAATACTTATGTAAATAAGATATTCTGTTTTTTATTGAGAATAAATTTGCAAAAAATGTAAAAAACCTGTTTTGGCTTTGTCGAATGTGACCTTAGTGTGTAGATTGATGAGAAAAATAATAACATTGAATCCATTTTAGAATAAGGCTGTAACGTAACAAAATGTGGAAAAAGTCAAGGGGTCTGAATACTTTCCGAATGCACTGTAAAACAGGATTTATTTGTATGGGCAGACAAGGGACAGTTATACTGATAGTAGTCTCGCTAGACTATACTGATAGTAACATAATGGTCAATGTCAATGAATTGAGAGTTAAATATTCACATCAATCCACTGTTGTCTATCATCTACACTTACACAAACGGTCTCTACAGTAGGCATGTAAGACGCTGCGAGGGGATTTTTTATTATTTCACTGTTACTCACCTTAAATTATTATCAAGTACTTGCAAAAAAAAATTATGTTGAGAATTTATAATGCAGGCACATTTATGTTAATTTGCCTAACGCAAGCCATGACATTTTAAGACTGTGTTTTTAACAATTAACCAAGGTTTCCAATTTCAATTTCAACAATGAAAATGAATGCGATTTGAAATACATTTACTGAACAGGCAGATATGTAATCAGAGCTGGTGCAAAGTGGTGTTATTGTCACGCCCTGACCGTAGATTGCTTTGTATGTTTCTATTTGTAGTTTGGTCAGGGTGTGATGTGGGTATTCTATGTTTTGTTCTATGTTTCTATGTTCTATGTGTTTGGCCTGGTATTCCCAATCAGAGGCAGCTGTCAATCGTTGTCTCTGATTGAGAACCATACTTAGGCAGCCTGGTTTCGCCCCCTTGAGTTGTGGGTAGTTGTTTTCTGTCTCTGTCTCAGACAGGACTGTTTCGTTTGTTCCGTTTTTGTTATTTTGATTTCACTGTTCAGTGTAATAAAAAGATCATGAACATGTACCACGCTGCACCTTGGTCCTCTCCTCCTTCCACCTACGACGATCGTTACAGTTCTGCATTACTTTTTTGTCTAAATCGGAATATCAGTTCTAAAAAGATATAGCTGCAAGTGGCAATTCCAGGGGCCAAGCACACCATACTCACATTCAAGCCACCATGTGGTCAATCGGAGTGACCTTGGAGTGACTTTCTATCATTGTGCAAAGTTTCGTGACAAAAGACCAGGAGGTTATTTAGTGTCATCAAATCATATAGGAAGGAAGAGTAGCAGCATTTTATTAAAAAAATATTTATAGTGGGGGATAAAAAAGTATAATTTGCGGAAAATCTAATGGGCAGAGTTTATAGGTCCTTATGGGAAACAAAAATGGGAAACAAATGTCCATTTATGTACAAATTGGCATTGACTGTAGCTCAAACGGGGCAGGTGATATGCTTGTTCAAAGTTTGGAATTTCAGTTGATCACTATACACAGTATATTAGAGAAGGGGGCCAGCAACCGGACGGTTGCCGGTTTGAATCACAGTGCTAATTGTTCTCATCAATAATGTCCAAAATATCAGAATTGGGCTGCCTGTGTAAAAGCAGCCTTGGTAGTGCTGGGATTTCTAAACTATTCCATTGAGATGGTTTGCATCTTAAAATAACAATGTCTGAGTAATGAGCACAAAATGCTATCAGTCAATGGAGACATGAACTTTATGTTTCTCTTATAAACACAGATGGAAAATGTTAAACAAATGTGTTAGAGCTGGAATTAAAGTGCACTAAGACAGTCAAAGGAAAAGGTAGAATCAAAAACATCCCAATGCACCTCAAATGCAGCTGGCCTGTGTCTCCCTCACACTGATTGGCTTACCTGTTTGATCAAGGACTTCAGCCGGATGGATAGTTTTGGCTTGTATATGGGTGAGGACTTATTCCCAGATTCTAACACCAGGACATTCACTTCTTTTTCAAAGCATATGAGTGTGGACGTGGGGCACTTCTGCTGAAGAGAGTAGGGGATATAATTAAACTCAAACAATGGATGTAAAACATCTGTAAGAAAGTCAAACAACACGATGGGGGGTCAAGAGGGTTTTGTAACAATGAGAACCTCCAGAACAGATATACCAGATCCAGATGTCTCTTTCTTTGGTGATGAGAGAGGAGAGTTACATTCATGTCATGTAAAATGCTTTGAGTTATAATCCCATTATATACATTTAAAAAATAAATAATCAGGCCGGAGCATGGACGCCTCAAAACAACTCAGTTAACTCAGGATGATACAATCCAACAATTATAGTTCAATATTGTGTCTAACTGTCTAACCTTCAGCGCAATGAGTGTCATTTATTATACAGTAACAGCCAAAAGTTTGACACACCTACTCATTCAAGGGTTTTTCTTTATTTTTTCTATTTTCTACATTGTGGAATAATAGTGTGTCACGATCACTGTAATGAATGTACCAAGGCGCAGCGTGCGTAGAGTTCCACATATTTTAATAAATCGAAACTCACCAAACAAAACAAACAAGCAAACAAGCAAGCAAGCAAGCACAAACGAAACTTTCTGGACTGCTCACAGATAGCTACACAAACACAAGATCCCGCAAAGCACAAAGGGCTGCCTAAACATGATCCCCAATCAGAGACAACGATAGACAGCTGCCTCTGATTGGGCAAAGTACCAGGCCAACATAGATGATTAAACACCTAGATAGCCCACCCTAGTCATTGTCACGCCCCAATCAACATAGAGAATAAACAGCTCTCTATGGTCAGGCTGTGACATAGTGATGACATCAAAGCCATGAAATAATATGTATGGAATAACGTAGTAAGCAAAAAAAGTGTTTCCAGATTGACTGACCTTCATGTCAGTAATGTAATGGTGTAGCAGTCGGACGTGTCAAAATCAAATTTTATTTGTCACATACACATGGTTAGCAGATGTTAATGCGAGCGTAGCGAAATGCTTGTGCTTCTAGTTCCGACAATGCAGTAATAACGAACAAGTAATCTAACTAACAATTCCAAAAACTACTGTCTTATACACAGTGTAAGGGGATAAAGAATATGTACATAAGGATATATGAATGAGTGATGGTACAGAGCAGCATAGGCAAGATACAGTAGATGATATCGAGTACAGTATATACATATGAGATGAGTATGTAAACAAAGTGGCATAGTTAAAGTGGCTAGTGATACATGTATTACATAAGGATGCAGTCGATGATATAGAGTACAGTATATACGAATGCATATGAGATGAATAATGTAGGGTAAGTACATTATATAAGGTATCATTGTTTAAAGTGGCTAGTGATATATTTACATCATTTCCCATCAATTCCCATTATTAAAGTGGCTGGAGTTGAGTCAGTGTCATTGACAGTGTGTTGGCAGCAGCCACTCAATGTTAGTGGTGGCTGTTTAACAGTCTGATGGCCTTGAGATAGAAGCTGTTTTTCAGTCTCTCGGTCCCAGCTTTGATGCACCTGTACTGACCTCGCCTTCTGGATGACAGCGGGGTGAACAGGCAGTGGCTCGGGTGGTTGATGTCCTTGATGATCTTTATGGCCTTCCTGTAGCATCGGGTGGTGTAGGTGTCCTGGAGGGCAGGTAGTTTGCCCCCGGTGATGCGTTGTGCAGACCTCACTACCCTCTGGAGAGCCTTACGGTTGAGGGCGGTGCAGTTGCCATACCAGGCGGTGATACAGCCCGCCAGGATGCTCTCGATTGTGCAACTGTAGAAGTTTGTGAGTGCTTTTGGTGACAAGCCGAATTTCTTCAGCCTCCTGAGGTTGAAGAGGCGCTGCTGCGCCTTCTTCACGATGCTGTCTGTGTGAGTGGACCAATTCAGTTTGTCTGTGATGTGTATGCCGAGGAACTTAAAACTTGCTACCCTCTCCACTACTGTTCCATCGATGTGGATGGGGGTGTTCCCTCTGCGGTTTCCTGAAGTCCACAATCATCTCCTTAGTTTTGTTGACGTTGAGTGTGAGGTTATTTTCCTGACACCACACTCCGAGGGCCCTCACCTCCTCCCTGTAGGCCGTCTCGTCGTTGTTGGTAATCAAGCCTACCACTGTTGTGTCGTCCGCAAACTTGATGATTGAGTTGGAGGCGTGCGTGGCCACGCAGTCGTGGGTGAACAGGGAGTACAGGAGAGGGCTCAGAACGCACCCTTGTGGGGCCCCAGTGTTGAGGATCAGCGGGGAGGAGATGTTGTTGCCTACCCTCACCACCTGGGGGCGGCCCGTCAGGAAGTCCAGTACCCAGTTGCACAGGGCGGGGTCGAGACCCATGGTCTCGAGCTTGATGACGAGCTTGGAGGGTACTATGGTGTTGAATGCCGAGCTGTAGTCGATGAACAGCATTCTCACATAGGTATTCCTCTTGTCCAGATGGGTTAGGGCAGTGTGCAGTGTGGTTGAGATTGCATCGTCTGTGGACCTATTTGGGCGGTAAGCAAATTGGAGTGGGTCTAGGGTGTCAGGTAGGGTGGAGGTGATATGGTCCTTGACTAGTCTCTCAAAGCACTTCATGATGACGGATGTGAGTGCTACGGGGCGGTAGTCGTTTAGCTCAGTTACCTTAGCTTTCTTGGGAATAGGAACAATGGTGGCCCTCTTGAAGCACAGCAGACTGGTATAGGGAATGATTGAATATGTCCGTAAACACACCGGCCAGCTGGTCTGCGCATGCTCTGAGGGCGCGGCTGGGGATGCCGTCTGGGCCTGCAGTCTTGCGAGGGTTAACACGTTTAAATGTCTTACTCACCTCGGCTGCAGTGAAGGAGAGACCGCATGTTTTCGTTGCAGGCCGTGTCAGTGGCACTGTATTGTCCTCAAAGCGGGCAAAAAAGTTAGTCTGCCTGGGAGCAAGACATCCTGGTCCGTGACTGGGCTGGATTTCTTCCTGTAGTCCGTGATTGACTGTAGACCCTGCCACATGCCTCTTGTGTCTGAGGCGTTGAATTGAGATTCTACTTTGTCTCTGTACTGGCGCTTAGCTTGTTTGATAGCCTTGCGGAGGGAATAGCTGCACTGTTTGTATTCAGTCATGTTACCAGACACCTTGCCCTGATTAAAAGCAGTGGTTCGCGCTTTCAGTTTCACACGAATGCTGCCATCAATCCACGGTTTCTGGTTAGGGAATGTTTTAATCGTTGCTATGGGAACGACATCTTCAACGCACGTTCTAATGAACTCGTACACCGAATCAGCGTATTCGTCAATGTTGTTGTCTGACGCAATACGAAACATCTCCCAGTCCACGTGATGGAAGCAGTCTTGGAGTGTGGAGTCAGCTTGGTCGGACCAGTGTTGGACAGACCTCAGCGTGGGAGCTTCTTGTTTTAGTTTCTGTCTGTAGGCAGGGATCAACAAAATGGAGTCGTGGTCAGCTTTTCCGAAAGGGGGCGGGGCAGGGCCTTATATGCGTCGCGGAAGTTAGAGTAACAATGATCCAGGGTCTTTCCACCCCTGGTTGCGCAATCGATATGCTGATAAAATTTAGGGAGTCTTGTTTTCAGATTAGCCTTGTTAAAATCCCCAGCTACAATGAATGCAGCCTCCGGATAAATCGTTTCCAGTTTGCAGAGAGTTAAATAAAGTTTGTTCAGAGCCATCGATGTGTCTGCTTGGGGGATATATACGGCTGTGATTATAATCGAAGAGAATTCTCTTGGTAGGTAATGCGGTCTACATTTGATTGTGAGGAATTCTAAATCAGGTGAACAGAAGGATTTGAGTTCCTGTATGTTTCTTTCATCACACCATGTCACGTTGGCCATAAGGCATACGCCCCCGCCCCTCTTCTTACCAGAAAGATGTTTGTTTCTGTCGGCGCGATGCGTGGAGAAACCCGTTGGCTGCACCGCTTCGGATAGCGTCTCTCCAGTGAGCCATTTTTCCGTGAAGCAGAGAACGTTACAGTCTCTGATGTCCCTCTGGAATGCAGCCCTTGCTCGGATTTCATCAACCTTGTTGTCAAGAGACTGGACATTGGCAAGAAGAATGCTAGGGAGTGGTGCACGATGTGCCCGTCTCCGGAGTCTGACCAGAAGACCACTTCGTTTCCCTCTTTTTCTGAGTCGTTTTTTTGGGTCGCTGCATGGAATCCACTCTGTTGTCCTGGTTGTAAGGCAGAACACAGGATCCGCGTCGCGACAAACATATTCTTATATACACACAGTGTTTATAAGTGTGTGTTTGTCTTGTCCCGTGTAAACAGTAAATAGTCTGTTTCTTCTGGGTTTTTTCATATATATTTTAATCTCACTCTCCATCTATGAACTAAATATACTTTCCTGCAACCCGCCTCACCCAATGTTGTACGGATCTGCTATCTTTATACTTTATAACTGGAACCTCCATCAGAAGCTAGCCAGCTAACTAGCTACTAGCTATCAGTCACTGTTAGCCACGGCTAGCTGTCTTCACCTTTAGCTCGGACACCAGCAGCTTCAGCTCGATCAATACTTGCTAGTCAATACCTGCCAGCGATATCAACTTAGAGCATTTCGGACTGCTTTTCTCTACCACATCACCGGATTTCTGCCGCAAGCTCTGGACCATTACACCGGATCATCGCAGCTAGCTAGATGCAACGAGTCGCTATTGTTGGCTAATGCCTCTGTCCCGAAGCAAGCACCAGTTAGCCTTGAGCTAGCCTCGAGCTAGGCCCATCTCCTGGCTACCCGATAAAGAATACCAGCTAATTCCTGGGCTACAACGCCTCTTTTGCCAATTGGCCTGGACCCTTTATTGTCGACACAGAGCCCCGCCAATCCATCACGACTGGTCTGCCGACGTAATCGTCCGATGTGGTTTCAACAGGCTTTTCTGTTGCGATGTCGCCGAAGACCCATCTGCTAGCCCCGGCCCGCTAGCTTTCTGAACGCCGTGTCTCCCACTCACCTAGCGTAGCAGCAACTACCAAACGGCTCCCTGACTCACCTATTGCTGCTCTTTGGTCCATATGATCACTCGGCTACACAGCTGATGCCTGCTGGATGTTCACTAACATGGTCCCTCATTGTGGTTATCTATTGGCCCCAGCATCGAACTCAGGTCCTGTGTGTATATAACTGACCCTCTCTGCCCACTCACTGCCATTTACCTGTTGTTGTCTTAGCTCTTCTGATCAACACCTGTGATTGCTTTATGCCTCTCTCTGTTCTGACTTAGAATATGTGGACAACTACAAATACCTACGTGTCTGGATAGACTGTAAACTCTCCTTCCAGACTCACATTAAGCATCTCCAATCCAAAATGAAATCTAGAATCGGCTTCCTATTTCGCAACAAAGCATCCTTCACTCATGCTGCCAAACATACCCTCGTAAAACTGAATATCCTTGACTTCGGCGATGTCATTTATAAAATAGCCTACAACACTACTCAGCAAATTGGATGCAGCTTATCACAGTGCCATCCGTTTTGTCACCAAAGCCTCATATACTACCCATCACTGCGACCTGTACACTCTCGTTGGCTGGCCCTCGCTTCGCACTCGTCGCCAAACCCACTGGCTCCAGGTCATCTATAAGTCTTTGCTAGGTAAAGGCCCGCCTTATCTCAGCTCACTGGTCACCATAGAAGCACCCACCCGTAGCACGCGCTCCAGCAGGTATATTTCACTGGTCAACCCCAAAGCCAATTCCTCCTTTGGCCGCCTTTGCTTCCAGTTCTCTGCTGCCAATGACTGGAATGAATTGCAAAAATCACTGAAGCTGGAGACTCATATCTCCCTCACTAACTTTAAGCACCAGCTGTCAGAGCAGCTCACAAATCACTGCACCTGTACATAGCCCATTTGTAAATAGCCCATCCAACTACCTCGTCCCCATATTGTTATTTATTTTTTTGCTCCTTTGCCTCCCAGTATCTCCACTTGCACATTCATCTTCTGCACATCTATCACTCCACTGTTTAATTTTGTCACTGTTTAATTGCTAAATTGTAATTACTTCGCCACTACGGCCTATTTATTGCCTTACCTCCCTAATCTTACCTCATTTGCACACAATGTATATAGACTTTTCTATTGTGTTATTGACTGTATGTTTGTTTATTCCATGTGTAACTCTGTGTTGTTGTTTGTGTCGCACTGCTTTGCTTTATCTTGGCCAGGTCACAGTTGTAAATGAGAACTTGTCCTCAACTGGCCTACCCGGTTAAATAAAGGTGAAATTAAAAAGAAAGAAAGAAAATGATGGACTATCGGTCTCTTTGCTTATTTTAGCTGTTCTTTCCATAATGTGGACTTTGTCTTTTACCAAATAGGGCTATCTTCTGTATACCAACCCTACCTTGTCACAACGCAACTGATTAGCTAAAACACATTAAGAAGGAAAGATATTCCCCCAATTAACCTTTAACAAGGCACACGTGTGGTTCCCACCATGAAGCATGGAGGATGAGGTGTGATGGTGTGGGGGTGCTTTGCTGGTGACACTGTAGTTGATTTATTTCGAATTCAAGGCACACTTAACCAGCATGGCTACCGCAGCATGCTGCAGCAATATGCCATTCCACCTGGTTTGCGCTTAGTGGGACTATCATTTGTTTTCAAGAGGACAGTGACCCAAAACACACCTCCAGGCTGTGTAAGGGCTATTTGACCAAGAAGGAGAGTGATGGAGTGCTGCATCATATGACCTGGCCTCCACAATCACCCGACCTCAACCCAATTGAGATGGTTTGGGATGAGTTGGACTGCGGAGTGAAGGAAAAGCAGCCAAAAAGTCCTCAGCAAATGTGGGAACTCCTTCAAGAATGTTGGTAAAGCAATTCCAGGTCACTACCTCATGAAGTAGTTTTGATGTCTTCACTATTATTCTACAATATAGAAAATATTAAAAATAAAGAAAAACCCTGGAATGAGTAGGTGTGTCCAAACTTTGACTGGTACTGTATGTCTCCAAAATTTGGTCAAATGCAATGCCTAGTGAGTCTACACGTCCCTTGCACAGTCTTCACATCCCTTGCACAGTCTTCACATCCCTTGCACAGTCTTCACATCCCTTACACAGTCTTCACATCCCTTACACAGTCTTCACATCCCTTGCACAGTCTACATGTCCCTTGCAAGACCTGGGCGGACCAACCCCTGTATTTTGGTTAGCGTGCCAGGTGGTGCTAAAGATTAGGTAAGTAGTGGGAAGGCAGGTAGGGTAGGAGAGGGAACTCCTTTTAATTTTTACTTTCTTTGCTTTGGTTCCGTCCAGACCCTTTTCCCCTCTTACCGTGTTAAGGAATAATAAAATCCCTGTAAACTGTATTTTTCTCTGCCTCTGTCGTACTTCCCCGCACCTACGATCGCATACTTTTTTTCACTCCACAGGGAGTTGAGATGTAGCAGGGTGTTGCGTTCCATCCTCCAAGAGGCGTACATAACAGTATTGTGGAGTAACTACAATGTTATTGATCCATCCTCAGTTTTCACAGCCATTAAACTCTGTGACTGTTTTAAAGTCAGAATTGGCCTCATGGTGAAATTCCTTAGCGTTTTCCTTCCTCTCCGGCAACTGAGTTAGGAAGGACAACATCCTAAGTGTAATTAATAACTTCATGCTCCGCTTATTTATACCCATCTACCAATAGGTGCCCTTCATTGCGAGGCATTGGAAAACCTCCCTGGTCTTTGTGGTTGAACCTGTGTTGGAATTCCACTGCTCCTCTGGTGTGTCTTCAGCATTAACATTCTTTAACACAGCCTTCTGTCTTTTCACTTGATCATGCAGGCCAGTAATGTTATGTGAAATTAATATTGCTTAACCTCTGTCTTTTCAAGTATTGTGGTGGCAGTGAAGGGGGTTCACCTAGGGGTCATGATAGGGGCTGTACCAAATGTTTGATGTATTATAATAATTGATTATGCGTATGTTGTATTAATAGAAGGCCCCGCCCTCCTTACATTTATAGGGTCTGAGACTACAGATGAACAATATATATACATTATGAGGTTTAATATTGTTTCACAGTTCTTTTCTAGGCTCTCTGCCTCTTATGAAGAAAATGTCTGAGAAATGTGTGACTGTGAAGACAGAACTCTTCAGCGGAGTGTAAGAGATAAGAGATTAGTCAGACATTCCACTATAAATCAACTTGGATATTTACTGCTAAGCTTTTAGATAGCTATATAAACAAGAGTTAATGTTGAGTAGGCATGGTTTTGGTCTCATGAGTAAAAGATAATGATGTAGGCAGTGACATCACTAGGGCTGGACTTCGGGTTTAATAAAATAACTGGGGACCTTTTCTTTGATGCAGAATTTACTTTGAAATATGCGTTATGTTCCTGTTGTCAACTTCTGTCTGCAATTGCATTAATAAAGGTTTTGAATTATTTAATTAAAGATATTGTCATAATGCTAATTTCACCAATGAGCCAATGATTGACAAGGAACAAGGAAACTAACCCCATCATGTTCTGGGTATGATTGTCCCCAGGAGGGACCGGGGAGCATTACACAATTACACACGTTTATGCCAAAAACAAAACAGAATGGCTTTCCAATAGGTGTTGAGTGTTTCTGACTGATTTATTCTCATTCCTGACTTAAATCGTCATGAAAATCTGTGAAAAGGTTTGAATACTGCTGTTCAACAATTCCCAAACAAAATTATTAGCTTGAGTAATTCTGACAAAAAACATGGATATGTTGCCCTAAGAGTTGTGCAAGGTTGGTAGAATCTTATTCACAATTATTCACAGCTGCAATGGCTGCCAAAAGTGCTTCCACTAATTATTAACTCTGGGATAGAGTTAGTCTTCCGACTAGCTTGGAAAGACAGTACCGTGCAGTATCGAAGAGTACTTACTGCTGCTCGATCGTCCTATTTTTCCAACTTAATTGAGGAAAATAAGTACAATTCGAAATTTATTTTTGATACTGTCGCAAAGCTAACTAAAAAGCAGCATTCCCCAAGTGAGGATGGCTTTCACTTCAGCAGTCATAAATTCATGAACTTCTTTGAGGAAAACATCATGATTATTAGAAAGCAAATTACGGACTCCTCTTTAAATCTAGGTATTCCTTCAAAGCTCAGTTGTCCTGAGTCTGCACAACTCTGCCAGGACCTAGGATCAAGAGAGACACTCAAGTGTTTTAGTACTATATCTCTTGACACAATGATGAAAATAATCATGGCCTCTAAACCTTCAAGCTGCATACTGGACCCTATTCCAACTAAACTACGAAAGAGCTGCTTCCTGTGCTTGGCCCTCCTATGTTGAACATAATAAACGGGACTCTATCCACCGGATGTGTACCAAACTCACTAAAAGTGGCAGTAATAAAGCCTCTCTTGAAAAAGCCAAACCTTGACCCAGAAAATATAAAAAACTATCAGCCTACATCGAATCTTCCATTCTTCTCAAAAATTTTAGAAAAGGCTGTTGCGCAGCAACTCACTGCCTTCCTGAAGACAACAATGTATACGAAATGCTTCAGTCTGGTTTTAGACCCCATCATAGCACTGAGACTGCACTTGTGAAGGTGGTAAATTACCTTTTAATCAAATCAAATCAAATTTTATTTGTCACATACACATGGTTAGCAGATGTTAATGCGAGTGTAGCGAAATGCTTGTGCTTCTAGTTCCGACAATGCAGTAATAACGAACAAGTAATCTAACTAACAATTCCAAAAAAACTACTGTCTTATACACAGTGTAAGGGGATAAAGAATATGTACATAAGGATATATGAATGAGTGATGGTACAGAGCAGCATAGGCAAGATACAGTAGATGATATCGAGTACAGTATATACATATGAGATAAGTATGTAAACCAAGTGGCATAGTTAAAGTGGCTAGTGATACATGTATTACATAAGGATGCAGTCGATGATATAGAGTACAGTATATACGAATGCATATGAGATGAATAATGTAGGGTAAGTACATTATATAAGGTATCATTGTTTAAAGTGGCTAGTGATATATTTACATCATTTCCCATCAATTCCCATTATTAATGGCATCAGACCGAGGCTCTGCATCTGTCCTTGTGCTCCTAGACCTTAGTGCTGCTTTTGATACCATCGATCACCACATTCTTTTGGAGAGATTGAAAACCCAAATTGGTCTACACGGACAAGTTCTGGCCTGGTTTAGATCTTATCTGTCGGAAAGATATCAGTTTGTCTCTGTGAATGGCTTGTCCTCTGACAAATCAACTGTAAATTTCGGTGTTCCACAAGGTTCCGTTTTAGGACCACTATTGTTTTCACTATATATTTTACCTCTTGGGGATGTCATTCGAAAACATAATGTTAACTTTCACTGCTATGCGGATGACACACAGCTGTACATTTCAATGAAACATGGTGAAGCCCCAAAATTGCCCTCGCTAGAAGCCTGTGTTTCAGACAAAAGGAAGTGGATGGCTGCAAACTTTCTACTTTTAAACTCGGACAAAACAGAGATGCTTGTTCTAGGTCCCAAGAAACAAAGAGATCTTCTGTTGAATCTGACAATTCATCTTAATGGTTGTACAGTCGTCTCATAAAACTGTGAAGGACCTCGGCGTTACTCTGGACCCTGATCTCTCTTTTGACGAACATATCAATACTGTTTCAAGGACAGCTTTTTTCCATCTAGGTAACATTGCAAAAATCAGAAACTTTCTGTCCAAAAATGATGCAGAAAAATTAATCCATGCTTTTTTTTACTTCTAGGTTAGACTACTGCAATGCTCTACTTTCCGGCAACCCGGATAAAGCACTAAATAAACTTCAGTTAGTGCTAAATACGGCTGCTCGAATCCTGACTAGAACCAAAAAATTGGATCATATTACTCCAGTGCTAGCCTCTCTACACTGGCTTCCTGTCAAAGCAAGGGCTGATTTCAAGGTTTACTGCTAACCTACAAAGCATTACATGGGCTTGCTCCTACCTACAGTATCTCTGATTTGGTCCTGCTGTACATACCTACACGTACGCTACGGTCACAAGACGCAGGCCTCCTAATTGTCCCTAGAATTTCTAAGCAAACAGCTGGAGGCAGGGCTTTCTCCTATAGAGCTCAATTTTTATGGAATGGTCTGCCTACCCATGTGAGAGACGCAAACTCGGTCTCAACCTTTAATTCTTTACTGAAGACTCATCTCTTTAGTGGGTCATATGATTGAGTGTAGTCTGGCCCAGGAGCGTGAAGGTGAACGGAAAGGCTCTGGAGCAACGAACCACCCTTGCTGTCTCTGCCTGGCCGGTTCCCCTCTTTCCACTGGGATTCTCTGCCTCTAACCCTATTACAGGGGCTGAGTCACTGGCTTACTGGTGCTCTTTCATGCTGTTCCTAGGAGGGGTGAGTCACTTGAGTGGGTTGAGTCACTGATGTGATCTTCCTGTCTGGGTTGGCGTCCCCCCCTTTGGTTGTGCCGTGGTGGAGATCTTTGTGGGCTATACTCGGCCTTGTCTCAGGATGGTAAGTTGGTGGTTGAAGATATCCCTCTAGTGGTGTGGGGGCTGTGCTTTGACAAAGTGGGTGGGGTTATATCCTTCCTGTTTAGCCCTGTCCGGGGGTATCATCGGATGGGGCCACAGTGTCTCCTGACCCCTCCTGTCTCAGCCTCCAGTATTTATGCTGCATTAGTTTATGTGTCGGGGGGCTAGGACCAGTCAGTTATATCTGGAGTATTTCTCCTGTCTTATCCGGTGTCCTGTGTGAATTTAAGTATGCTCTCTCTAATTCTCTCTTTCTTTCTCTCTCTCGGAGGACCTGAGCCCTAGGACCATGTCTCACGACTACCTGGCATGATGACTCCTTGCTGTCCCCAGTTCCTCTCTAGGTTTCTTCCTAGGTTTTGGCCTTTCTAGGGAGTTTTTCCTAGCCAACGTGCTTCAACACCTGCATTGCTTGCTGTTTGGGGTTTTAGGCTGGGTTTCTGTACAGCACTTTGAGATATCAGCTGATGTACGAAGGGCTATATAAATACATTTGATTTGATCAATGAAGACATTTTAATTTCCTATTTTGTATTAATTTGGAACATTTCCTATAAAATGTTTTTTTTAGATCGGTAGGAAAAATACATTTTCTTATTTTATTTTAGGGCAGCGTAATGTGAAGGCTGTGCAACGGGTGTAGAGACTTTTACTAGCGACTGTGTTATTAATGCAGAAATAACACAAATAAACCACATACCTGATAATCAGCCAAAGTTGGGGTGTACAGTCTGCAATCAAATGATTCCTGGTAAGAGAGAAAATAACAGGTTACAACACAGATAATGTAAACATAAAAACAAACAGTCAAAAAGTAATGTAATTGTGTGCTGATGTTGATTCTACAGTGTGTTGAATTGTATTCCATCATAGACTGAGTGTACACAACATTAGGAACACCTGCTCTTTCACAGCTTTCACCTGGGTTCACCTGGGTCAGTCTATGATTCGTTATTGATGTCACTTGTTAAATACACTTCAATCGTGGTAGTCGGTGCCTGGCGCACCGGTTTGAGTGTGTCAAAACTTGCAATGCTGCTGGGTTTTTCACACTCAACAGTTTCCGTGTGTATCAAAAATGGGCCACCACCAAAAGGACATCCAGCCAACTTGACACAACTGTGGGAAGCATTGGAATCAACATGGGCTGGCATCCCTGTGAAATGCTTTGAACACCTTGTAGAGTCCCTGCCCCGACGAATTGAGTCTGTTCTGAGGGGAAAAGGGGGTGCAACTCAATATTTGGAAGGTGTTCCTAATGTTTAGTAAACTCAGTGTTTGAGGTAGTATGAAAAACAAGTGGAGAAAAAAATGAAAACATCTTGATACCATCTTGAGAACTTCCTCAATGCATTTTCGCACAATTCCGGGAAGTTCTTTACTGCACATGGATTTTCCATATGCCTGTTTCGTTGTCATGGCGATGAAGAAGAGAAACCACAGCAAAAGGGTTAGAAGAGTGTCAGTTCTCTGTCTCCTCAGCATGGCATGGGCCCACTCTTTCACATGAGCTTCCGATCAGTAGAGAAGTAGCTTAAATTTAAGATAACTATTTTAAAATCCTCCATTGTTTTGGGATTCAGCATATTGTCCATGTCAACTGCAGCCTTCTTAGTGACACTACATCTCCTGTGTGTCCTGGGAAGAAGCAGTAGAGATGAGGCAAGACTCCAGCTATGTGCCTCCTTCTTAGCCAGTAGGCTCCCCACTTTTGGATGAGGGGTAAAACACTCTGTCTTCTATCGTCCTGGTGACTTGTTATGCAGCATCTATCTTGTGTGTCCGGGAAAGCAGCGCAGCAGAAGAGATGAGGCAAGCCGTCAGCATCTGCCTCCTTTTTCTCATCTAGGCTCCTCACTGTTGAGAGAGAGAGAGAGTAACTGTTTAAGTGATTATGGAGAGAACATGACTGTCATTTATGTAGGCCATGTCATACATCATTCAGCGCTGATTATAAAAGATACTTTTAAAAAAAAGTATTCTGTGCAATTCACATTTAGTTAATCAATGTATCCTACTTGAAAAAATAAATACAATTTAAAAGGAGAAGAAGGCTGACATGGAAATTGGAACGTTCTAGAGAAATGACCTTTGTTTTGTATGGATGTATGCCTAATAGTAAGCCATTGTCAATTCTCATCTATGGTTACTTTGCTAACTGCTCACTGTCAATTAAGAACTGTCACCCCATGTTACATAGTATTGATTTCATACATACAATTAATTTGTTTGCAAATGCAACTGGGGCCATGTAAAATAATTGTTAGGCTACTCATTTTGAATCCACCGGTGGCACCTTGTGTGACCATAAAAGTCTGTGTGCGACCATGCACCGTAAAATGATTTAGTTGCAAAAGTTACTGGCCTGCCATACACCTTAAGGCTTGTTTAAAGTTTGTCTATCGACATGTCTGTGGACAGTTGTTGCAGTGACATCATGAACATTCTATTGTCGCCTGACATCAAACTTATCGTCAAAAACGACAAAAACGAAACTTAACATCAAAATGAAAGGTTGCATGACATCAGCAGCTTGATGGTCCAAAATAGTATAACTACTGTATTTTAACACCAAGAAACCCATCCTTTAAAAATGAATTAAATATATGTCAATCTAGCAAACCAGGCAACTTTCTAAAGAATGTTTTGATTATTTTCTGGCTTGGTAGCTAGCCAGTTCAAATAATGATCATATCATAGCTGTCAACGTCTTAACTTTAGAAAATGTAATGTATTCATTATTACAGGAAAACAAACGCACAACAAGATCATTACTTACAAGTTAATGGCGAGCTAATTACAGAAAACTGCTTGCAGTTGTGAGTGTGACGAAATAAAAGCAGGGTATTCTAATCGGGATGCTGGCCTTCTAGGCAGAGTTGCAAAGAAAAAGACAACTCAGATTGGCCAATAAAAAGAACAGACATTGGACAGAGGAAATCTGCATTGTTGGTTTGAGGCCAGTATCCCGGAGTCACGCTATTCTGTGAAGGGAGTAGTACACAGCGTTGTACGAGATCTTCAGTTGCTTGGTAATTTCTTGCATGGACTAGCCTTCATTTCTCAGAACAAGAATAGACTGACGAGTTTCAGAAGAAAGTGCTTTGTTTCTGGCCATTTTGGGCCTGTAATCGAACCCACAAATGCTGATGCTCCAGATACTCAACTAGTCTATTGCTTTTTTAATCAGAACAACAGTTTTCAGATGTGCAAAAAGGTTTTCAATTAGCCTTTTAAAATGATCAACTTGGATGAGCTAACACAACGTGCCATTGGAACACAGGATAATGGGTCTCTGTACACCTATGTAGATATTCCACAAAAATCTGCCCTTTCCAGATACAATAGTCAAGTACAACTGTATTTCCAGCTACAATAGTCAATGTCTACACTGTATTTCTGATCAATTTGATGCTATTTTAATGGACAAGAAATGTGCTTTACTTTAAAAACAAGGACATTTCTAACTGACCCCAAACTTCTGAATGGTAGTGTACATATTAACTCAATTACCTTGACTAATCTGTCCCCCTGCACATTGACTCGGTTCCGGTACCCCCTGTATACAGCCTTGTTATTGTTATTTTATTATTTTTTAGAAGTGTCCATCCAAGAAGGTTCAAGGTCATTGGCCACAGATAAAATTATGTCAAATCATGTTATATCTACCGTATGTCACGACTTCCGCCGAAGTTGGCTCCCCTGCCTGTTCGGGCGGTGCTCGGCGGTCGTCGTCACCGTCCTACTAGCCACTACCGATCCCTTTTTCATTTGTCTGTTGGTTTTGTCTTATTAGTTTCACCTGTGTGTATTTTAGTTTAATTAGCGTCCTTATATATCGTAGGTTGTCCCGCCCTTGTTTTGTGCGGGATTGTCTTTTGTTACTCTGTCGTATGGTGGTTTTCGTATGTGTATTCTCCGGACTATTTGGTCCTGTGTTTGGGCTGGTCAATTGTATGCGCCCTGTATGTTGGCGTGACCGTTTTTTTTGCGACGGAGAATAAATTGATGATCTACTGAACCCTGCTCTCTGCGCCTTATTCCACCCACCACTCCTAGTATCCCGTGACACCGTAGCTTTGACTGGACTGATCATGTCAACATCATACTTTCAAAATCTTAACTAGCAAGCTAGCAATCATCATCATGAATCAAGTCGACAATCTACTGTCAAATCATTTTCAATTCTTGTCATATGAAGAGAAATTGTAGATAAAATGTACCAATGCTCATCTGCCATTGGACATAAACATTACACAACAAATTGTAAATTGTAAATTCAACAATGAGTGGTTTTGAAGGAATCAGTGGCTAACTGTAAGCGATACAAAGCAACCACTAGCCTGCTATTCAGTGGAGTGGGTGTGTGGTCCAAGTCTGGGTATAAGGGTCTCTTTTCCAAACTTGAAATTATAAATATTCAACCTTGGCCATGCTATCAATCCAACATGACTTCTGCCACGTTCAAAACAACTGGAAACATGGATCTGGGAAATCTCAGACTGAAAAAACAAGCTCTGACTGGGAAAATATGTTTTGAACGGTCACCCAACTCTGAATTTCTAAAGCCCCAACCTGAAGATCACTGACGTCATGACTCAACCTTTTTTTTCCCGAGTTCCCAGTTGTCTTGAAAGCACCATAAATCCAGAGAATGCCATAGTTTGATGACAGAATTTGCACACGAAATACCGCCAAACCACCTTCCTCGAAACTGAGCTCAGGTGCATCCTCTTTCCATTGATCATCCTTAAGATGTTTCTTCAACTTGAAAGGAGTCCACCTGTGGTAAATTCAATTCATTGGACATGATTTGGAAAGGCACACACCTGTCTGTATAAGGTCCCACAGTTGATAGTGAATGTCAGAGCAAAAACCAATCCATGAGGTTGAAGGAATTGCCAGTAGAGCTCCGAGACAGGATTGGGTCGAGGCACAGATCTGGGGAAGGTTACCAACAAATTTCTGCAGCATTTAACTTCCCTAACAACACAGTGGCCTCCATCATTCTTGAATGGAAGAAGATTGGAACGACCAAAAGTCTTCCTAGAGTTGGCCAAACTGAGCAATCGGGAGAGAAGGGCCTTGGTCAAGGAGGTGGCTAAGAACCTGATGGTCAATCTGACAGAGCTTCAGAGTTCCTCTGTGTAGATGGGAGAAACTTCTAGAAGGACAACAATCTCTGCAGCCCTCCACCAATCAGGCCTTTTTGGTAGAGTGGCCAGTCAGAAGTCACTCCTCGGTAAAAGACACATGACAGCTCACTTGGAGTTTGCCAAAAGGCACCTAAAGACTCTCAGAGCATGAGAAACCAGATTCTCTGGTCTGATGAAACCAAGACTGAACTATTTGGCCTAAATGCCAATTGCAGCGTCTAAAGGAAACCTGGCACCATCCCTAGGGTGAAGCATGGTGGTGGCAGCATCATGCTGTGGGGATGTTTGGATGGGGAGACTACTCAGGATTGAGGGAAAGGTGAACGGAGCAAAGTACAGAGAGATCCTCGATGAAAACCTGCTCCAGAGCGCTCAGGACCTCAGATTGGGGTGAAGGTTCACCTTCCAACAGGACAACGACCCTAAGCACACAGCCAACACAACGGAGGAGTGGCTTTTGGACAAGTCTCTGATTGTCTTTGAGTGGCCCAGCCAGAGCCCGGACTTGAACCCGATCAAACATCTCTGGAGAGACCTGAAAATAGCTCTGCAGCGAAGCTTCCAATCCAATCTGACAGAGTTTGAGAGGATCTGCAGAGAAGAATGGGAGAAACTCCTCAAATACAGGTGTGTCAAGCTTGTAGTGTCATACCCAATAAGACTTGCAGCTGTAATCGCTGCCAAAGGTGCTTCAACAAAGTACTGAGTAAAGGGTCTGAATACTTATAGAAATGTAATATTTCTGTTTTAAAATTTTACATGGGGTATTGTGTGTAGATTGATGAGGGAAAAGCCTACTTAATCCATTTTATAATAAGGCTGTAACATAACAAAATGTGGAAAAAGTCAAGGGGTCTGAATACTTTCTGAATGCACTGTATGTTGTGTAGTAAGCTGTTAGCATTTGGTGGTGTATATGTAGCCTATTGTAAGAGCTTTCATTGGCTGCGTATATGCCCCCTTTATTTATCCTATAGTTCTGACTTAGTGTACAGGGAGAATACTGTAAGAACGACCCATGTTCTGAATTCTATGTTTCAAAGGTGCTGAACAAATAGTTATATTGACGACGTCCGTCCTAGCTCGCTCATTAATATCTTAATTGAAATTACGGATGGCCTCTTATTCGTGGAGACATTGTTAATGTCTCCACGATGTGTTTTTACATGTCTCCACATTGTTTTTTACGTGTTATTTCTTACATTAGTATCCCAGGTCATCTTAGGTTTCATTACATACAGTCGAGAAGAACTACTGAATATAAGATCAGCGTCAACTCACCATCAGTACGACCAGGAATATGATTTTCACGAAGCGGATCCTGTGTTCTGCCTTTCAACCAGGACAACGGAATGGATCCCAGCCGGCGACCCAAAAAAACGACTCCGTAAAAGAGGGAAACGAGGCGGTCTTCTGGTCAGACTCCGGAGACGGGCACATCGTGCACCACTCCCTAGCATTCTTCTCGCCAATGTCCAGTCTCTTGACAACAAGGTTGATGAAATCCGAGCAAGGGTAGCATTCCAGAGGGACATCAGAGACTGTAATGTTTTTGCTTCACGGAAACATGGCTCACTGGAGAGTCGCTATCGGAGGCGGTGCAGCCAGCGGGTTTCTCCACGCATCGCGCCAACAGAAACAAACATCTTTCTGGTAAGAAGAGGGGCGGGGGCGTATGCCTTATGGCTAACGAGACGTGGTGTGATCACAGAAATATACAGGAAGTCAAATCCTTCTGTTCACCTGATTTAGAATTCCTCACAATCAAATGTCGACCGCATTATCTACCAAGAGAATTCTCTTCGATTATAATCACAGCCGTATATATTCCCCCCCAAGCAGACACATCGATGGCTCTGAACGAACTTTATTTGACTCTTTGCAAACTGGAATCTATACATCCTGAGGCTGCATTCATTGTAGCTGGGGATTTTAACAAGGCTAATCTGAAAACAAGACTCCCTAAATTGTATCAGCATATCGATTGCGCAACTAGGGCTGAAAAAACCTTGGATCATTCTAACTTCCACGACGCATATAAGGCCCTGCCCCGCCCTCCTTTCGGAAAAGCTGACCACGACTCCATTTTGCTGATCCCTGCCTACAGACAGAAACTAAAACAAGAAGCTCCCACGCTGAGGTCTGTCCAACGCTGGTCCGACCAAGCTGATTCCACACTCCAAGACTGCTTCCATCACGTGGACTGGGATATGTTTCGTATTGCGTCAGATAACAACATTGACGAATACGCTGATTCGGTGTGCGAGTTCATTAGAACGTGCGTTGAAGATGTTGTTCCCATAGCAACGATTAAAACATTCCCTAACCAGAAACCATGGATTGATGGCAGCATTCGCATGAAACTGAAAGCGCGAACCACTGCTTTTAATCAGGGCAAGGTGACTGGTAACATGACCGAATACAAACAGTGCAGCTATTCCCTCCGCAAGGCTATCAAACAAGCTAAGCGTCAGTATAGGGTTCAAT